>NC_060162.1:4824773-4943999 GCF_021292245.1 Micropterus dolomieu | reverse complement strand
TGATAAAAACATGATTGAACAAGCTTTGTGGTGTGCTGCTCGAAATTTAAATTACTATCAAACCAAACACCAAGGTTCTTTGCCACAGGCTTAATGTGATTTACTAGGGAACCAGCAGATGGCAGTATTTGATTTGCCATCTGCTGGGACCCGATGACCAGGATTTCTGTTTTGTCTGAGTTCAGCTGGAGGAAATTATTTGACATCCATTTTTTAACTTCACAAAGGCAGTTATTAAGTGAACTCAGCATTCCAGGGTCTGTGGATCTGATGGGCAAGTACATTTGTGTGTCATCAGCATAAATATAAAAAGAAATATCGTGTTTATGGATAATATGTCCAAGGGGAAGCAGATACAAGGAAAACAAAATGGGTCCTAAGACCAACCCCTGAGGCACACCATATTTAACTGGACAGAATGAGGAGACATAGTTGTTTACAGACACGCAAAACTTCCTATTTGACAGGTAGGATGAAAACCATTCTAGGGCAGTACCAGAGATCCCCATCCAGTGCCTCAGTCTGTCTAGCATGATGTTGATGATCAATGGTGTCAAAAGCAGCGCTAAGGTCCAGGAGTACCAGGACTGAGCACATGCCTTCATCAGCAGACATTAAAAGGTCATACTTTTCAAATAATTTGTTATTTTCCAGTACAGTGAGCAGCTGTTTGGACACAATTCTTTCCAGAATCTTTGCAATAAAAGGCAGTTTTGAAATTGGTCTAAAATAGTTCTCTCACATCAAAACACATCATGCCTGTTTGTCATTAAAACGATCTCTATTAAGGTCTTAATTCAATGATTTCATGAAAATATCCACACATAAACACCAAACAGCACCAAGAGCCTTTAAATTATTACAACTCTCTATGGCACATTCACGTTCACTAAAAACCACGTGTCAACCTTATGGTGGCACGACAGGAAAATTCAGGGGATCGCCAAAGTCAGTAGGATTAGGTGCTCTGGGGAACACAAACACCCACACAAAATGTTACCCAGATTCCCAAAGAATCTGGCTATTGTAACTCCAACTTCAGGTTTAAAACTCCCTTTCTCAGGAATATTTGAGTAAAGCTTGATTTGTCACTGGTGTCTTTCTTGTCTAAATTGTTTCAACTCTCTCATGTCACTCACTTCAAAGCGCTGCAGCGCAAGCTGGCATATTAATGACAGAATACAGCTCAAACACCTTGCTTTCACAGAAAATCTCCAGCACACAGTCGGATTTACAAATATTCTCTAACTTCTAACACTGACTGACATGTTTATGCCTCCGAGAGGTTTCATACAAATTGGGTCCCCAACTGATGTTTTGATGTCTCCATGTATATTCAAATTTATACCCTATATTTAACATTACTGAGATCCAAAATGTATTTTGAATGTTGTCCATTACAACTGGGATTCAGAAAAACAGATAGCAGATTTCGTCACTTAGCTTTGCTGCTATTTAGCCATGCTGATACTTTTGTATTTATTTGCCCAGGTTTTAAGATATTTGTCTCTATGATTTCTGCCTGCACCCCAAAGCAAAGAAAGTAAATGGGATTTTGTTTCTGGTGCTAACAGCATTTTAAAAAATGTTAAAAATTTTAAATACAACATAAAATGTATCTACACAAACAAGGTACCTGTTCTCTGGATAATTAATATCCAGACAACAGGTAGGACATTTTCTTCATTAGTTTTCATAGGGTCTATTTCTTCAGTAGTTAAGATAAGATAAGAAAACCTTTATTTGTCCCACAGTGGGGAAATTGCGGTTTGCAACAGCAAAGACAAGAGCAGAGATAGATAAGTGTACAAAGTAGCATAAACAAGTGTCAGACAAGAAAGTACCGTTCTTACAGTAAATAAAAACAAAGTTACTGTACGTTAAATAAGACTAAACAGACTATGCCTTATACAGTACAGTCTCCTGTGGCATAAATAAATACTGGTAAATACTGTTAGTTCCAAATGACAACTGCTTACAGGATGTTCTCTGGATCTGGAGTAAGAAGCTGTTTGAATTTTTTTGCCAAGCACCAAAAATTCAATTCAATTCATCGCATTGGAGTGCAGACAGAAATGGCAGAAACAAATATCTCTCAATATCTGGACAAATAAAACCAAAACTACCTATAGATAACAAGACAGGTAGGGAATTTTCTTCGTTAGTTTTGTAAATTGGGTTATTGTTTCCAAGCTGTGCACACATGAGTCCAACCTTGACATCTGTCATGTACAAATTTGGACATAACCAATCACAAACTAAGCTTCTCTTGTACCCAGAGCAGTCTTTTATGCATGTGGTACATATTTGTCACTTTGGAGTGGAGCGTTAACGGAACCTGTAAGAGTTGCACTGATGGAATAGTTAGTTTTTCTTGCCCAAAGTCAGATGAAAATGTTTTATGTGTTAAATATGAAGCTATATAAAACCCCAGCTATCTTAGCAGACGCATTAAAATGACAAATTGTAATTTTACTGGGGTTCATCAGGGACTTCCTGTAGCCTCCTTATGTAAAGACAAAACTCTAGAAAGTTACAAGCCAAGCTATATTTCATTTATAAAGAGGCAGGCTCGCTGTTTCCTCCTGTTTCCGGGCTTGGTTGAATGCTAAGCTTTACCGGCTTCTAGCTGTAGCTTCATTTTCAATGGACTTTTTTATACAAGTGGTATAGATCTTATCATTTAAGTCTTTGAAAAGAAAGTGAATAAGCATCTTTACTTAAAAATGTCCAAATATTCCTATAATCTTAAACATAGAAATGATCTCCAAACCAGGCTATACTAAACATTCAATCTGACTGCACAGTGATCCTTTCAACACAGCCACAGTCTCAAAGCACGGGTCATTGACTCGGCTGAGAATCAAACTTGTGATGTAGTGCTGATATGGCAAAAGTTTGGGATAACTGATTTTTGCATATTCGTTTGACATGCTATTTCCTAAAGCTGTATTTTTATGTGTTGTCGGAAAAAAATACTGCCAAAACAGAAAGTATTCATCCACTCTATGTGTAGCCAATTACTTCACACACTGTTTGCATCCATTAACTATTACAAACCTCCACCTGCCTTCTGCTTCTCACCTCTTCCATAGTCTTCTTCAAACTTTACATCCCCCTCAGCTCCAAATTCCCTAAATGTATTAAATCCATTCTGTTTCAACACCACCATGAACTGAGATCAATGACTTTATTCCCTTGCCCCAGATGCTAGCATTTCCCCGCTCCCACCTCTTCTCACTCCTATTTCAGTCTAAACAGGCAGAATCCAGAACCAACAGGTTAGATATCAAGAAATATGTTGCCTAATTATAACAGCTGCATTTATGTGCTGTTGCACGTGGCATTTGGAAATTATCAAGAGAAACAATAACAGATGACATGACTTTCACAAACACGCTAATTATTTGATCTCACAAACAGGCCCCTGCTAGATCGGCCGACCTTGAGGATAAGCAACAAGCTTGTATTGTGGACTATGTGGTGAACAATGCGTGTGCATGTGTGTGCGTGTGTGAGATGTCTATGGAGGTAGGGGGAGCATTGGCTCTGCAAACTATAATTACACTCACGCATGCAGACGCGCCATACCACACACAGGCATTCCTCCCTCCACGCAGCAGCAGAGGAATATAAGGAAGCGGCGAGTTCAGATAAAGGCGAGCAGACTGGCCTGCTGCTGCTGTGCACAAAAGGGTGTGAAAAGCAGTGCGCAAAGAAAGCAAGAGAGATGAGAGCAAGGCATGATGGTTTTGTCCTCTATTTTCCCCTCCCACTCCCTGCGTTGTAGCCTTGACGGCTCAGTTTATTGTATGCTGTATGCAATGCCTGGGCCCTTCAGGTACATGTGCAGGAGCTGTACAGAAACCACAGCTCTCAGACTGTACATGAAAAACTAGCTGCTGATATACTAAAGAGGTGCATCTGTGTTTTTTTCTGAAAGAATATTGATTTGAAGTTTTCCACGCTGACTGGAGATCAAATTGCCTTCTAGCACACGTGATTATAAAAGAAAACTACTGTGTAGAGAAAATAGATGATCATTTTTATTAGCAATTCATGTGTGGAAAACAAAAACTAGGTGCACCTCATCTCCAGCATTCGTTGGAAAGAAACTTTCACAATTGATAGCTACAAATATTTGCAATAATCAAACATGAAATTTTATGTGAAATAAATGTTCCATTGATTTTTAAAGGCTTGCTTTATTCCAGGTCAGTGCTACAAACATTGTTTTTTTTTCCATTTGCAGTGTCCTGGTCAGTGAATGAGTGCAACACCACATACACCTTACATGTTTTCACACGATCTCAACCAGGTGAAAGATAATGAAGCTGTATGTAAGTCTTTCATTATGTAGAGTTAAAATCATCTTCAGAATACTTATCTTTTCAAACTTCATACATTCGCTTTTCATTGTTGAAATGCTTTTTTCTTGAACTACTCTTGTAGAATCAACTCGAATGTGTTACATTTTCCTTGAGAAATAAAGGTCTTATTTTTAACTATAACAATTTGTTGAAGTCATGGCAGCTTTATTTTTAAGGAGGAAATTAGCAACTTCTCAGAAAGAGAATGACACTCATGAATTGAGCGCAGAGTTTTTTTTATCAAATGCTATAACCTGTGAAAGGTTATATGGCACGGCTTCATCTTGATTAAAAAGGAGACACTGGAAGGGTTACACCTTTCTATTACAGAAAGGCGGAGGAATCAAATCTCACAAATAGTGGTGTTGGCCTTTATTTTTTAGAGTTTACACTTGCCATTTTTGAAGTTCTCCATTCTGAATGAGAGTAAACAAATCAATATAAATTGTCTTTTGAGCTTAAATGACTGCCAGCTAGCTGTGTTTGTACAGTGTCTGACTGGAAAACATCTGTTCCCCTCAAAAGTGGTAGTATGCAACAGGTAAGCAGGTTTTATGCCTATTTTGAGCCTTCATAATGTTTACATACATTCCTCTGTGAGCACTGAGATGAACCAAACTAGACTTTTGTGTTTTGATGAGTTTCCAACTAGAGGTGAAACTCTATGAACGTATGCACTGACTGAACAGCGCCCCAAGGTTGTAGTTAAATTAAGGATGCATCATGTGTTGTATCTCTGAGCAAATTTTGAATAGATTAAAAATTATGTGACCTCATTGTCCATAGAAACTCCACTGCGGTTACAGTAAATCTGTAGTGTACAACAGATAAAGAACAAGCTTTATGTAATCGTCTTGCAGCTCGATACTGTGATTATCAGCCTTGCTGAAGGTTGCAAGTAAGTTACACAATATCATGTTTTTGTAGTAGTGCCTTATATTTGAGATTATTATTGTGAGAAGTGAAGAACCGACAGTCATGGGGATACAGTATATTTAAAGATAGAGGACACATCATGTGCACTAAATGTGTATTTGTTGTCCCTGCATGTATTGTCACAAGCTATTTCTTACCGCCGTAGTAACCGTAGGCCCCAGGTCCCAAAATGTCTGGATCCTCCAGCCGGCCTCCAAGGGGCCTCATCCTCCTCGGGCCCCGGAAGAAGGCGTGCCGCCGGGCGCCCAGGGCACTCAGCTGCTTCATTCGTCGCTCTTTGGATCTTCTGTTCTGGAACCAGACCTGCATCGAACCAGAGAGACGGGCTTAGAGTTATCACCTGATCTCATCATGTTAAAAGGGTTTTAGCTTAAACTGCAGCCTTTTCTTCCGGATGTCATCGTTGCATCGTGCACAAAAATGTATGAAGCACCTACAAATTAATATGCATCAACATAATTTTAGGTATTTTCACCGCTCCATTCAGTTTCATGCTCCCTGTTACAGAGTTCGCGTGGGAACCATAATTCAAACGGGACTTGAACAAGTGTTTTTTTTAAGTCAAGTTTGATTTCTTTTTGACAGATTCAAGGGGTGGAAAATTCATTTAAAGAGCTCTTATTCAAAAACTACAAACTGACAGATTTGCTACTGCCTTATAACTGTACAAATTCTCTGACACCTCTGTAACCACTTTGAACTGCATTCACTGTACAACCATTAGCTGTGGCCTTTTTTCATTTGTATTAATTGAGGTTTCCGTTCTTGGATGTCAGCATTAAAATGGCTCAAAGTCAAAACCAACCAAATACAAGATGTAAATGCTTCATTGTATTATCAGAATCACAGAGGTATGATTAATCTAGTAATACCAGAGGCATTTTGTGTCTGTAATTCTGGTGGGAAAGGGCTTTTACTTTTAATAGAAATGTTACAATATATCTCTGGAAAGCACAAAGTATCAAAGACCAAGTCAGAAATGAGGAAAAGTATAAAGATGTGTCATTTTAAATTAAGCGTCTTATCTCTGGCAGAATATAAAGACACTTATAAACTGGAACCAGAAAAAACACTTTCAGCTACACTTTTTAGTCTTGAACACACACTTTTCTTTTTATAAAATTAAGATGAATAAGCAATATAAATGCAGCCAAATACACAACCTGTTAAAATAAACAGTCGAAGCTATAAATCAGAGAATAAAAGGGCTTATCACTAACGTTAAATAAACTACTCTTTGAAGAGGAACAAAGGAGGGTTTAAAAATTGGAAAACTACACACCATATGGAAGAATGTCTGCATTTTAAGCACATAACACATCTTGTTTTGCCTTTGCATCACTGCTGCATAATGATGTATGTTCACCCTAGCTAGGCTACACCAGAGGCAGAATCCCACTGTGCTGCAGATTAACAAAAACACACACACAAAAACACCTAAAACCACTTAGGCTCTGTTCTATGTGCTCCAGCGGCGAAGGCGACACCTGCTTATTGAGAACAATCGTCTAACTGTAGGGTACATTTTTATGGAAATGCTCTCGCTCCCCTCGAGAGAGCGTTGCTTAGGGATTACATACACATGCTGGAGAAGCAGCGTGGCTCACAGGGCTCCCCGTGTTTAGAGCAATGGTATTTAACAAGCAATGAACGAGGAGGAAGATGACAAAACAGAGCCTCCATTTTGGCTCCAAGCAAAACACAGGGGTGGGGATCACAGATGGAGGGATGGACTGCCCGACTGCCTGATTGATTGACTGATTGATTTATTGACTGATTGAGCTCTGTTGGTGCAGCTCTCACACACACACACACAGCAGGCTGCAGTATATGAAGTATATGATATAGATGAGGCGGTGGAGAATCCCTAGCCTGCTCTAATAAGCAATGTGAACAGGCTGTAAGTGAGTAAGAGCAGAGAGGTGGGAAAGGGAAGGGTGGTATGTAAATCTGTGAAATCAGCGATAATTACAGTGAGTGCACAAAAAGCCACATCACAGTTGGCAGAGATGGTGCTAATCATCCTGACACAGTCTGCACCCAGACACCGAGTGTGTGTGTGTGTGTGTGTGTGTTTGTGTCTATGTGTGTGTGTGTGTGTGTGTGTGTGTGTGTGTGTGTGTGTGTGTGTGTGTGTGTGTGTGTGTGTGTGTGTGTGTGCGTTGGAGACAGACAGAGAGAGATCCAAAACAGTGTATGCTTGTGTTAGACTGCAAAAACATGTTTGTATGTGGGGTTCCTCTTGCTTTTGGCAAAAACAAGACCAGCTTCTCACTAATTTCATGGCTGTACAACACATTTGATTACTGAAAGAAACCGCTGTCTGCACAAAATAAATTGTATTCTTTAAAAAAAGCTAGTTTTTATTATATCCATGCATCCATAAATTGGATTACTAGATCTTAATTTCAGAGCATAAATGAACGCCTAGAGGTATGGATCTGGAAATGTGGAAATTGGAGGCAAATAGGAATTAAATTATTCCTGGAATTTCTTTTAATAGTGGGGTGAGCACCATTCCATTTAAACATTTAAAAAAGTAACCCATTAAATTTAATTGTCAAGCAGTGTAAGAGTTGATTTCCAGGTGTTGAAAAAAAAAATGTTTTAAATTATAATAACCTAATAACACAGTATTTCTGCAATATGGGATTCATTGTTAGGTGGGAATATAAAACTATTGTATGTTGTTGGTCATTGTTGCTTTTGATATATATTTATCTATTTGATTGTATATAATAGTTTGTTTATTTTTACATTTCTTTGTTCAGTTTTTTTTCCTTGTTAGCTGAATGCATGTTTTCTGTAAATTGTTGTGATTGTAAGAGCAATTTAAACTCTGGATTCAAATTCCTTCTATGTAGGTACACATCAATAAAGCTGATTCTGGTTATGATGTTTTGCTATTAAACTATAGTTTTTTATACAGAATAATATCCAAATTAAAATGCAAACTGTCATGTATTATAATTTTAGAAGTATTTTTCTATCATTGTCATTTGAGGGAAGAAAATCACAAATAAAACAAAAAAAAACAAAAAATCACATCAGAATGCATGGTGGACAATTTACATTTGAACATATTCTGCTAATAGAGCACACCATGTTTTGACATGTATCCATAAAATTATAATAATCTCTTTGCCTCTGCATTAAATTAAGAAGTAATTTCACTGATTTATAATCTGTCATTTCTCTCTAATTTGTCTTTGTCTCGGCAGATCCTCCCTCATCCACTCCACTAACACCAGAAACAAAAGACAGCTGATCTTACCTGGATGACTCGCATGTTTAGTCCCGTTTCCTGGGCCAGCTGTTCTCGGATATGCCTGGTTGGTTTCGGCGTGGCGACAAACGCGGCCTTTAACGTTTCCAGCTGCTTGGCCTTGATGGTGGTCCGGGGCCCCCGCCTTTTGGTCCCCGAGTTCTGCTCCTCATTCTCAATATTGTTCGTTTCCTTATCTGAGGACGTTGAATTGTCCGTCTCTTTTATGTCGTCCTGTATTGGGTCCTGCAGATCCGGCGATAAACTCCTATCCGTACACGACGACACTGGGGAACGGGAGGGAAAACCAACAAGAGGAAGGTCACGATCCGAAATGTCAGGCAGGAGGAGGAGGATGTGTGGTGGTGGTGCTTTAATTAGGCCTTGAGATGCACAGCGGCAACACAAACTACACTGGAAAATATGTCTCCAAAACATGTCTTATATTTAACTGTAATGTGTCAAAAAAGGCACTTGGATTAAATTTTTGCTCTTGTTTTTCAAGCAAATTTGTATGTTGCATTTTATACATTTCTTTTAAATGTATTTGTTATTTGCAGATTTGTACTCAAAGTATTCCTGTCATAAAAATAGTACAAAATAAACTGTAAGCATAATATTTATAATTAAAGGCCTAGGATAAACATGTAAAATAAGATATTTACGTAGGAGATCACAACAAAATGTGAACGTGTAGAACAGGAGAGTGCATGGCACTGTCAGTACACCGGGTGTGGAGTGGGATTTCTGTCCTCGTGTGCTTTCTATAAGGATGAATAGACAGTGGAAAGAGGAGCAGCACACACGACCAGACTAACATACTCATCCCCAGTGGATCGTGGCGTACAATAACAGAAAGCCATTGTCCTGTGGAGGTAAATATTGAAACCATTCATCTGACAAGGTTGTTGTGAAACGCTCTCCATGGACTAGTGGAAATGTACAACAAAAACAGAATCTTGGAGTTCATTTAAAGGCGCCACTCATGTCTATTGTCCCCCTGAAAGGCCGGTTGCCATTTTCTTTATCAGATGCATAATATAATATTTATCTGTACGTCAGCCATAGTAAACATACAACATTGTCACAAATATGAGATTTTCTGTTGCTTTTAGTGACGGCATAACACGGCGTATTGTATTATAGTGTCGATTACCTGAGTTCAAATTGACTTCCTTAATGGCCCCGGAGGTCAAATAATCTTCTTTGCACACAAACTTGTTTTCGTCTATCACATAGAGTTCCTCTCCCGTGGAAAGCTGCTTGTTACACACCATGCAGGTAAAGCAGTTCAGATGAAACACCTTGCTGCGGGCTTTGCGGACCAAGTCGCTCGGCGAGATTCCTTGCAGACATCCCGCGCATTTTGTGCCAAACCGCCTGGAAAAAAGGACAAATGAATGTGAAGATCAAAGCACACACAATGATAACAATAAAACGTTTAACTCGGCATTTCGGCTATATCTATAACAGCCTATATGCATATCAGTGACAATAAAAGAGATTGTTAATAGGCCTACCATTATATTTTAGTAGGATAAAATAATTGGAGCACTAATACATATATTTGGAACAATATTAATAAAAGTCAAATTATAATAATGCTAAAAATACGCTACTCTTACTTCCAAGCTAATAATGCACCGACAAATACCATCGCAAAACAATAACAATAACACTGCTACTACTAAAAAAAAATAACAACAATAATGCAATACTTCTTTTTTCACCATTCCAGTAAAAACATGTTAAATTCTATAAAAAGGATATATATATGTTTATTTATTTAAGTATTCTTATTTATTATTTCGGTCAAGTATTAACCTAAGTGATTAGTAAACAATTATTCACAATAAACAAAGCCTGTCTGCGTCTGTCTATACAACTGACTGAGAGTATTAATAGTGGCGCGCGGATCATTAATAAAAAAACAAATAAATAAAGCCCAAGTCTGGCTTTGCTTTTTAAAAAATTGGAGCCAGGAAACCCGCCTGCTCATTATTTTGATGGAGGTGCTCCGACAATAACCCCACGCAAAACGTATTAGTGACAATCAACGCATTGTAGCCAAGGATATATTATAGGATTACGCAGAGTGGGAGCATCTTAGCGTGAAAATCTTCTCTTAATCCATATTCACCCGCTTAAATACTGGGTGGGAAGACTCATCAATTTGATACACAAATAGCCAAAAATAAATTCAGCAGAATTCCCCTCCTGATTTTTGGATGAGGCAGTGTGAGCAGAAAAAGAGGCGGTGACTGTTTTGTGTCATTTTCACCATGAAAAGAGGTGAGAGGAAATATATCTGATGGATATATGCTATCTGCAAGGATGCCTTTACTAGAGTTTTAGCAGATGGTTGAGGTTCACATTGGGCCTACTGTACCTGGGTTTTCAGCCAGCCTCTCGGAGGGGGTGCTTAAGCCTTTGGGTGAAAGCAAGCACTCCTTTTGTGGAGCATTGTTTTAACACTAATGTAGGCTTGTCTCTCCATTTGCACTGGTATCGCTTCACTGTCCCTCTTTCACATGCATGGCCAAGCCTCCCCCAGCGAAAGGGCACAGCTCTACTTACACAACAAATGGACATATTAGGGTGATTACTGTTTCGCCTGGCTAATGGCTGGCCATTTAAATCCACCGCTTGATGGGGCCTGCGGTAATATGATGGCCAAGGCCGTGCGAGGCCAATAACAGCCCGTCCCGACAAAGGCTAATGCGTCTTACATGTCATTAGACAATTTGGGAGAAAATAACTGACACATACAAATGAAAATGATGCTAAGAGAGTGCGACGGGACAAACAAGGGCTTCACTTATCACTCAATTACCTGAAACACTTTTTAGGGATTGTGAACCGGTTAATAGCCTAATGGGTGTTTGAAAAAGTGTTGTCTGGATCTGGAAAATAGATAAAAATGCTAAGCACAGAATACACGTGGCTACACAGTGAAATACAATGATTAGATGTTCTTTTATTGGAGAGGCCCTTAAAAAAGTCTATAATGTGACTAATATTTTATCTTACAAAGTAATTATAATCCTACATTTTAGCACAAATGAGTTATCAGGTGTAATTTTACTTTTATTACTATAACTTTGTTTTTTTCCAGGCACGCGTTAATAAACTGTTTTAACCTATGACTTAATATGTCGGCTAGACTTTGAGGGCCGCATTATTATTGTTATTATAGCCTATCTATTTTTTTCTACACATTTTTGTAGGCTACTGCATCCATAGACATATTGACCTAAAGTGGTATTCTGGCGCATTTTGTTGTGAAGACTGCAGAGCACAGTTTTAAAGAACTCTGAATCCAGACTCTCTGTTACCTGAAAAAGTCAATTTTGCAATAGAGCTTTCCGTCCCTGGAGAAGCACTTCTCGGTCAGGTTGCAGTTGCACTCACAGCACTGGACGCACTTGGCGTGCCAGGCTCTGTCCAGGACGTTGAGGAGGAACCGGTCCAGGATGGGCCGTTCGCACCCGGCACAGTGGACCATCATGTCTCCGGCCTGCAGAACGCCGAGTGCCGACCTTCCCACACGGACTGCGCTGCTCGGACTGGGGCAACCCGGGTCTACGCGGAACAACGTCTTGGCTCCGGGAGGTTTGCTGTCAGGCGAAATCTTGAGAAGCCTCTTGTTCAAAAGCAACGGAGTGACAGTTCCCCGGATTTGTTATAGTCCTGGTCCTGTTTGGTTGCTGTCCTGGCACTTGTCACAATCCACAATCCAGAGGAGAGGAAGGGAGATTTCATCCGCGCCAGCTGATGGACTGCATAATGGATAAACCAGAGCTGTTTTTTCACGAGCACACTGTTAAAACATCATTACTCAGACGTGTTTATTTCTGGTATTTTATCCCTCGCACATGCTTTGTTTTGGGTCCAGTCATTTCCTTCGGGCTCACCTCACGTCGCCACTTTCGCATCACTGTGCCTGGGTTATCACGAGGTTTTTCCAGCGCGGCGCGCATCCTGAGCTCAGATTGGATGCCGCCCCTGTTAATTCCCGTGCCAGGAGAGCCAATCAGAACACAGTTGTTATGGTTACACGCTCATAGCTGTAGCCTCCGAGCAAACCTGGATCAGGGCCGTGGATGTTGGGTGTTTAGTGGAGCTTTTAGAGGCCAGCTTGCATGTGGAAGGTTTCATGGTGTCATGGAGGCATCTCTGACTTTATAGTGGAAAAAACATCCGCTCCTGGTTTGACACCAACCCTGTACCTCCCTGCAACATTTTGATCGGACCTTAAACTTGAAAGTCCACAAAAACGGCGAAGGTTAGGAAATACCTGTACAACAGGCAAGGGAGGGAATCTTTAAATGGCACGGCGCTGCCACTGGAATGAATGTGAATAGATGCAATGGGAGTGGGAGTAGCCGAACAAGGGCTAATGCTACACAACCTTATAATGGCCCTGTGACAAAACGCTCCTGCATTACACTGTGGCTGCGCAGGGTGAGGAGGAGGGGCCGCGGGCCTTTTCTCATGCAGAAAGCTATTTACAGGGAAATGCGATGGATTAGCTGGAGCTCATCAATAGGGAGAGCCTGGTCACCCGGTGCTTTAACAGGGTGGCCACCAATCGAAGGGAATTTCAATATTTACCAACAGCCTCGTTTTGTTAGTTGCGGTTAAGCAAACATACAATACGCTAATTCGTGTAAGTGGATGGGTGAGACTTGTTTAAGCATTTTTCTTTCCACGTTAATGATGAATCATTTGAATGACATTAGGTGTGAATTTTGACTCATTTTACACGATTATAGGCCCTTCAAGACAACATTTAGAGAGGAACAGATAAACAACAGGGCTGTTAGTTTTAAGAGAGGAAGCATTAGGCTAAATAGAAGCATTTTAACTGTCATTTTTCTAGACCTATCTATCTATCTATCTATATGAACAAGATACAGAATCAAATGTAATTTTTCGATTGTTATTATCGATAGGCCAATTTAAATTGGTTAGAAAAAAGAGATCTGAATTTAAATGCATCACATTTTTTTAACTGTAACTTGGCAGATGTTTTTGTCTAACTTGTATTTTTTTTGTCCATACACATACATATGGGTAATTTGCTTGGTCAACATCAAAGCACAAAAGTCAAAGTGTTCTTGTCAAAGGCACGTTGACAGGAGACGCCTGGTGTCAAACCGCCAACTTCCCTTTCTTTTTCTTTATTTCTTCTCCATGATCTTCCAAACTAATTGCCTTTTGGCCATTACAAGTCTTCACTTCTCAGCTGTCGCACTAACGGTATAATTAGTGTTTTCCTATCACAATTACGCGCAAGCTACCCAGTGTGGATTTTTCCTCCAGGTAGCAGTGGTTTAACCTGTGTATTTCCGGACTTTGTAAGAGACAAGGCTGAATGAGTTTCCCCAATTATCCGAGCTCCTAACACATCAGCCTTTAGCCTGTAAAACGAGGGACAGACAAAAGGGGGGAGGGCAGACAAAAAGCCCATGGTGGGAAAAAGAGCATGTGAGGCAAATGTGTCCAATCACCTGTTTGAATGTAGCCACATCACATTGTGCAAAAGAATAAAAAAGCCCTGTTTGCTTTGCTCTGCTTGTGCACACTGAGCAGCACCCAAAGAGCAAGACCCTCACCTGTGGAGAGAAATGAGGGAGCTGTCCACAGTACTGAAGCCAGGAAGCACCAAGGACAGCAACAGGCATTTCACTTTTCAATGGGAATCCTATGCCCTCCATTACATGATCACATATATCTATCTATATAACCATTTGCATGTTAAACTGGTTAAACTAGGGATAACATGACATGGCATTATATCCTCCTATAGCCCAAGAAGATTTTTCACTTTTCCAAACACTTCAAGGACTTCACTTTCCAACAACGTTTTTAAATATGCATGCCAGTCCGCAGATGTCCCTAAAGATGGGTTACCTGGGTCTAATTTAATCCTTTTAGATTTTTCATAAGGCGACAGTTTCTCAGGTGGAGCAAAACATGACACATGAGCTCATCACATATTATAAACACTGACTAGACAATATCATTGTATTTTATAAAATAGTCTCAGAGATACAGAAGTAATAACACGAAATGTATTGAAAACAGTTTTATTAAAGAACAGGGTTTTGTGCATGAAATTTAGCATGCATTCTTTTTTTCATGCTTATTTCACCCTCATACAAGGAGCAGTCATATCTGTCACTTAACTAATGGCAAAACACAGACCCAGAGTAATTCTATCAACACTACAGCATTTCTCCATAAAAAATTAGAAATCATTAGAATTTTGTAAAGTCTCAAAGCAAAGCCGAAATACCTTCACTCTGGAAGTAATTTGAAGTTTGAACATGTTCGAATCTCAGTGGTAAAAAAAAAAAATCCTGTCTCTTTTAATATCTTCATAAAATATTTTAGAGAAACCTTCGCAGGTTGGAGCGCTGAAGGCTGGAATGCTGTTAATGTTATTCAGTGCATGAAATAAGCATCAGAAAGCCTTCGAGCCCAGAACAAGATACAGAAGAGGCTTCATAAAAGATACCAAATCATACAAGAATCATTTTGATTAACCATTTTATTAATTGTTTGAAAAACACTTTTTTAAAAATGCATTTATCTATTTATTTTGGAGGATTGAAGTTTTGTTCAACACAGCTGTTTACATGTGCTTACAGACCATCACAACACATATTTTTCAAGGACCAACATCTGAAGTAAGCATTGGTCCCTTTTCTTTGCCACGAGGCCTTCATGAAATAGAAGCTGCGCAGTTCTCTCTCGATCCTTTTTAGTTTGTAATGCACAGGGAGTAAACGCAGAATTTTAAACACGGCTTGCAATTTCCACAAACCCTGAACTTGTGTCCCTTCAGCATGAGCTCCTATAGAATGTGTGGAATTTAAGAATGACAGAAAGAAAGGGGAGCTTTTGAAATACCTGAATTTCAGAAAATACTTTTTAAAAACAAGCAAAAATAAATCTTACTGGTGAAGTAGCTCAGTAATTTGTGGTAGTTGCTGTGCACTGTGAGCTGAAATGAAGCCATAAAGGGGTGGGGGGGAGGGCATGGATGGGAATATAAATCTTAAAAAAATGTCTAGAAAATGTGAGACCTGGAGAACAAAATATCAACCCCCACACCCGAAATTCATCCCCCGCCTTCTCTGCTCCACTCCCCTTCACTCTGCACAGTGACAGGCCGGACACCTGAGCAGACCGGTTCCACCCCTCTCCTCCTCCCTCCCCTGCAGCCGCCATTCCAGGCATGCGGTGTCACCCCAACCCTAAAGACACGCACACACCCTCACACACATGCACGCTCACGACCACCTCCAGGGCCCCTCTTTGGCAGGGCGAGTCCCAAGGGAGAGGTTAGTATGATGGATGTCTGATTGGTAGCCCTCCCTTAGGGCCTCCCTCTCCGTCACCTCTCTGCGCTCTGAATTAAAAGGCCGTTTGTCTCCTCTGAGTCCTCAGCTGTAGAGCGCCGGCCTGCAATTTCACAGCACTCAGAGAAAGAGGGAGACCATTACAGAGGAGGTTGTCAGGGGAGCCATCAGAGCCCGGACACGCCTGAGGGACTCTCTCTTTCCCCTCTATCTTTCCCTGCTCCCGTCTCCTCCTGCTCAGCCCACCAACACCTCTGTCCCAGTGGAGGCAGCCAACTCTACACTCACAAATATATAAATATTCAAGGCTCTGTTACATTACAGCATGTATGCACCTATATGCATATCAGCATGCACACATGCATGCACCAATGCATACACGAGTGTCTTTTGGGACATTTTTAGATGCATCTCTCTCTGTTGTTGCTTAAATAAATGAATAAATCTAATTATACAATGTTACAGCATGTATACGGCTTTTGAAAGAAAAAATAACACATTCTTACTCATGGAGATAAAAAAAATACGCAATACATATTTAGTTTATTTGCAGCTACAGCTCTACTTGGTATTGTTGTAAGCAAACATTAGCAAACTAAAGATGGTATTGCTGTATAACTGACATTACTGAGTCAGTTTGATGCTTTACAATTTACCGTCATCAGAATATTGTCACTAGTGGCCAAAGAGGCATCTGTTAGAGGTCACATAGGCCCGTTTTAAACAACAAAACTGGCATGATTCTGTTTTTTTCTCATTAACAAATTGAATTAGGGGTATGCTTTAAAGAATTAGTTCTTACAACATGGCATCTGACCACATCCACGTCTTCATATTTGCTCCGAATGGTCACACTTGAAGGTGGTTAATTTCTCCACAACAACTGCTTTTGCGGCCTTTGTAGTCTTCAGGCAATGAATCGTACATATGGGGATAACAGAGCAGACTTTTTGACAGTCTCTCTTGGATGGATTCATGGTGTTGCACTCGGTTGTACACATGAAAAGTTACAGAAGTTGTGTGAAGAATCAAAAGAGAGAGCTTGACAGAAGAGTTCAAATCCTTCTGTGCCTACTTTCTCACCTCCGCGCCTGATTTGATTAAAGTGGCCGTGCTTGTGAGATTGCGACATTGGTAAAGGTGTGAAGGGGAGGAAGTTTCAGAGACTGTGTGACAATCTGACAAGTACTTTGTTTGAAGCATCCTGACCCCTCTCAGTATTTTCCAACTTTTCTGTCTATGGCAGTCGGCCCCACGCCTGTTCATTCCTACTCAAGATGTAAATCTTTAAAAAGAGGTTGTACTGTATATATATATACATTTTTATATATATTTATATATATTTCATATATTCATTTTTTTATAGGGCTCTTTCATATCCTAAAAAAACAGGGCTCTATAGTTTTCAGTCAACTCAAACAGGAGTAAAAATAATTTTTTTTGAGGACTATTTTCAGCTGCAGATTAAAGGTGGGGTATGCAAATCTAATTCTATACACATCTTTTTGTCAAATTCAGCAAATATCACCTCACAGTCCGCTAGCTATCTGTACTGTATACTAGCTGGAAAAAAATCTGGTGTTTGAATCAGTGTTTGAATTAATGGTTTTTGAAAAAGGTAGGTATACCAGGCTTTGGCTACAAACACAATGCTTTGTAGAATAACACATTGTTGGTTTTGGTATGTTCACAAGATATTTTGACAATAAGAAGAATATTGAATAATGCAACCTGTGTCCTATAAAACAACAAAACAGAAATAACAACAAAAGCCAATCTGTAAAATCACCATGATTTTTAGAATTCATACACCTGTGCTTAAAGAAACCGTTCTGCTGTATATATGAAGAGTATTTGACATTATGTTTCTTGGTAATTTCTTGGTATTTTGAGCTTCCAAATTTCCTGTTCCTGTTTTGTAGCCACAAAAAAAAAACTTTTGTTCTGTAACACTTTCCGCTTTTCTCTTTCAAATTCCTCATGTATTAAAGGAACTGATTTTGAAACATGCACATGGAAATACTATGATTTGATTTTACTTGACAGGAATCTGCGCTCTGAATATAGAAATGTGTTCTTACAAGGACACGCAGAATGGGAAGCTATCATCAAGGAAAACAAACATGGCAGGAATCTCAACTCACAAATATAACCTTCTCAATTACCAGGAATAAAGGACTAATTCAAACAACCAGACTCACCTTTCACCCGATGAGTGCTAAATCGCACATGATTCAGAGCACAAACACATGTAGATACACACAGAGACTTGATGATGTAATTGGAGCATTATTCAGCAGGAGTCACAAGTCGCCGTGCATGCTCATCAGGCTGAATTTCCCTCCTGCAGTCAACTACTCGGTAAAGTGGTGTGACTTTACGTTGAACAGTGTAAAAAGACAGGTGGATGGGATCTAGGTAGTTGTGGAGAGTAAAAGCCTGACTGGATGGCTCACACTGTGTTGAGTTCAGCCCCTGTCATTGAGATATAATGAGGGAGATCACCTTTCACTGTGGGCCATCCTAATGAGGTAATGAATGGGGGTGTGCATTGCACCTTTGCCCTCACCTACTCTATTAATCAGAGTAGGGTCATACACAGCCGCCAGGACCCAGCCTTCCCCATCTGGCAGCACTAATGGACCAAGCAATGGACTGAAGGTGCTTTTAGTTAAAGAGCTTAGTTAGCAACCAAGAGAGGAGAGGAGAGGAGAGGAGAGGAGAGGAGAGGAGAGAGGGATGGCATAATTCCCTGGGAAGAAAAACCAAGAGGAAATACAGGGGTGGAAGCAGCTGACTGGGAGAATGTTTTACACCTCCGAGGTAGTATGAGTGAGAAGTGTGTGTGACGTTGACCTTTGACCTCTTCTCAGCTACCTTGAGGAAGGATCAGGAGGGTCAGCCAGCTATCTGGACTGCCCGTGGGGGGATCAGCAACTGACAGACATGTGCTGTATGAACCACAATGAAGGACAGTAACACTGTGTTATATCTCATGGCAAGAAATTGCTTGAGTTGTTGCCTTGGGTACTTTGGTATTTGTCAAGGGAAAATCATGTAAAATGATTTTTCATCATTGTGCTCTGCTCTATAAAGTCAAAAAACATGATTACATAATTGGGGGAAATTGAGAGCCAAATATGACTTTTTGACATTTGTTTAAGAAATTTTGACCCAATCGGCACTGACCACATAGTCACATCGCTGCTGACCACAGCATGATTTGAAAGATGGACGAAAAACTAACGAATTTGCAGAACAGTACAATAAAATATCAACATGCAGACGCAGAAACCAGGTTTGTCTTGGTTTTGTTACGACCCATGTTTACGTTTACTGTTAGACAGCAACCTCTAGTGGCTGTAGTAATTATGACGGGAGCAAAGAAGTAAGTCACGTGATACGCTATAAAGAACGACGTAATCCGCGTAGAGTGGGGGCTGCATCCTGTGTGAAACCAAAAATCAATGTTGAATTTCTTTATTTTACGTTACGTGACTTATGAAAAGTAACATACGTAAGTTAAGTTGCATCACATGACTTATTAACGTATATCTTACTTATTTTAACCCAAAACTTGATCTTTTCCTGCCTAAATATAACTAAACTGTGATTGTTTCACAACCATGTATTTATTGTTACCGTAACAAGGACCGGTCCAGTACATGTGTACTCTCCAGTGGTCATAATGTTGTCATTGGCAAACAACCTATTCTATCGTTTAGCCGTGGTGATGTGTGAAATGTAGCAATACACTGTTAGCAACATTAGCATTGACGTTAAGGTAGTGACGTTTAGTACAGCACTGTCGGTAGTGCCAGAGTGGTAGTGATGAAATTTTAAAAAACCCACTTTGACTGGACAAGCTATTATAGTGTAAAGAGCAATTTCCCCCAAAGTGTTCCCTAATTGCTATAAATTATGAACTTGTTCATGATACACAAATAGTTTATTCATAGTTCAAATAGACAAGAAAGCTGAAAGAACACATTTTTCTAATTTATTAACAAAGACTCAGACACACACAAAAAAAATCTCTGACCAAAAACAGCTATTCAGAGGTTGCTCCCTTCAACTGAATGCCAAATTATTCAATGTTGTGTCTTTTCAATGAACATACTATAATTGAGAAGAGAATCCAGTAAGTTTTCCATTACTGGAGATATTTGTCGAAATGATTTAGAAATGGGTTTACTCTGCCCTTTAAGGCTGACTGGGCTAAACACCAGCTGGATTACCGTTGGTTACATTGACAAAATGATGATTGCATAATTCTTACAGCAACATGGAAATAAACATGATAGAAATCATTGGATGATCCTAATCAAATTATTAGTTGTGTTTGTATTTTTGCACATTTTTACAACCTCCTCCGCTGGTCAGCTGTGTGCAGACGAAGAGGATCTGTGGGTGAATTGGACGGGACTCAGCACAACAAAGCGGGAAGGCTGGGCAGAAAAAAGGGGATGGAGAGGGGGGCGGAAATAATCTCGGCTACGTATGTGTTCTCAGCATCCTGTCCTCCCCTGGCTAACCGCACCGGCGGCCACTTGAATTAGCAGCAGAGGATTATGGGCAGAGAACCTTATTAATCTGGGCAACAAACAGTGGCCAGTGTGAATATTTGCACCCAGAAATTGAAAAGATTAAGTCCTATTTGACAATGACTGGCAGGCTCTGCGCTGCAAGAGGCTACTGTTAAATATTCATATCCTGGACTCCTTCTCTTTCTCTCTCTCTCTGTCTTGTGTGTGTGTTTGTGTGCTGACGTTTAAATGGAAGTAATGTAAAGACAAAATGTAGTCCTGGGATTTTTGCCCATAATTGAAATTAAGCCTATAAATGGAATGTTTATTAATACCAAATTTGCAAAACATGAAAATAGATTTGAATCTTTTGAAATAATCATAAAAAATTTCATATTTTTGACCAGCAGTAAAAATGCACAGGTCATTTATGGATGTAGTTGCAGGGATATGCAGATAAAGCCCTCCCTCTGAAAAAAACACTTACACACATGCATTAATGACCAGAAAAAAGGGGTGAGGATCTGCTGTGACATCCCATAGTTCTGACTGCCTTGTCAGCCTGGCAGGAAATTCCCTCCTGCAAACCCTCAGCAAATACACCTGCTATTCATTTCCTACAAGGCAGAGAAAGCTCGCCAGACCTGACAAAGCTATTTACCCACCTCCAGCCCAGCCTGTGCAGACGCTATCGCTAATGTTTTCTCTTCTGTAGGAGATCAATATGTTTGGAAGCAGACAAACAACCCTGCTCTGCCAGGCAGGCTCTTCCCGTTTAGCAGACCACCACTGGGGGCCCTGACAGCAGATGTACACAAGCGAATCAACAAGCAGCGCTTCTCCAGAGTCAACACTGGACACAATCAACAGCGCAGGATCTACAGTGCTAAGAATGAACACCACAGCCCATATGTGCCATACCCAACACTCATCCTCCCTCATGTGCCAAGTTGTGTCTGATTCCAGAAAACAAACTACAGAAGGAATATTGATTTAGGCTCGAGCAGGGAGAATTATCACTGAAATTTAATGCTGCTGGAATAAACATAAAGCTTCATTCTGATAGTAAGCTGGAGAGCTACCCAGTATGACATCCTGGAAATGCCTAAAACGGGCGAAGTGAAACGATTCAGACAGATTCAGAGCAACAGACCACTTTCCACCAGATAAAACAGTGACATAAGCTTGAGTCAACAACAGCAACCAAACCAGACAATGCAAACAGTGAGAGCCAGACTAAACATCCAGGTCCCCCGATCATCTCCTCTGGATCTGGATAAGCCGTCGTACTCTCCTCTCTTCTCCTCTCCTTTCCTCTCCTTTCCTCATCTATAGTGTCCTTTCCTTTCTTTTTGTTCCCCTTTCCAACAATCTTGTTTCCTCTCCTCTCCTTTCCTGTCCTCTCCTTGTTTCCTTTCCTCACCTCAACCCTCTTCTCACCTTTCTTCTCCTCTCCTGTCGTTTCCTCTCCTTTTGTTTCCTCTCTTCTCATTTATCCTCCTTTCGTTTCCTATGCTCTCATTTCCCCTCCTCTAGTTTCCTTTCCTCTTATATAATCACCTCTTGTTTCCTCTTCTCTCGTCTCATTTGATTCCACTTTTTGTGTTTTTATTTTCAACATAATGCAGGACATGGGACATACTAGAAACCCATTATCACTGGAATTTTCTGTTACATCTGCAGGAAAATTATGCCCCTGTTTGACTGTCATTTGTTGTATTTTATATTGGTGTATCTGAGGCAAGAGGGTACATGAAGAGGAGAGGGTCAGAGGAAGCAACTGATTTGTGTGTACGTGTGTGTGTGTGTGCTGTTGCTCCACATCGATCTAGAAAAAGAAACATGGAGCGAATGAGAGAGTCAATGTATTTACATTTGAATATTCCTTTTGACATGAAGCAGCTGTGTGCAAATGCTGAAGGTGGTCATGGGGTTGATTTGTGGTTTTACATGCGTGCATGGGTGTGTGTGTGTGTGTGTGTGTGTGTGCGCGTGTGTGGGAGCGGCAGGGTGAGTGTGTTAAATTGTTCTGTGTTGCGGAGATAACACCGGATCCCTATCAGCTGCATCAGGGGGCTTAAGACCCCGATGGGCGTGAGGGGAGAATGAATTTTCCTCACTACTCTGCATATTACAGGATTACACTGCACCTTTAGATATGCTTGGGCTGAGCCTATCTCTGCCTTATGGCTATATGGATGTAGATTATTGAAATAGACTGTCACACAGTGAATGAATTGAAGCAACACCACAGGGACTGCATCGGGTCCTAAAGTGAAATACGCTGAAGTGAGATAACCATGATAGGATTTGGGTTTTTGACATTGTTCGGACAGAATAGTGCCTTATAATCCAGGCATGTAACCAGAAATATGTGCCTGCTCTGCTTTTCTTTATTTATGAAAAGAAAAAGAAATGGAAAGTCAGCCAGGGCAACTGCAGAATATTCTTGGGCCCCTGAGACTATAAATATCTATAATCACTGGCATGTTCCAGGGCCCCTGCCTGGCTCGGTGGCCCCTCAGTGATAATGACCCCTGCATCTAGCTCACATCAGGTGCGACAGAATCTTTCATTCATTACAGACTTGCCTACAACTGCCACATGCAGAGGATGTGTAGGTGGAACAGACTGGCTTCTGGGTTTGATGGCGAACGAAGGGGGAACACGGAGAGCTAGGAGGGGCCATCTTCTTCTCTTTTCCCCTCAACGCCTTCTTCACTCAGCCCCGCTCCCCTCCTCGCAGCTTCTGGCTAATTACTCCTTTTTTCAAATGCAAAGCAGCGGCAGAAAGTGAGATGATTTCTCGGCGGCCGCTTTAGGGAAGAAGCGAGGAGAGAGGAGAGAAAGAAAGCCACGACAAGAAAAGAGGAGCGAGAAGAGACGAGAGAGGCTGAATGGAAGAAAGAGGTGACTTTCTTTCCTCGGTTGGCAGGGACCTTTGAAGTTGGGCAAGATGGAGAGGGGAGGGGGTCTTTCTGTGAGGGGACGGAGGTAAGAAAAAAGCGAGAGAAGATCGTGTTAACGAGATGGCCTCTAAAGACGAATTAAATGGTGGGAGAAAAGAAACACGATCAGGCCTGGCCCTACTTATAGACTCCTCACAGACTCACTCTTTTCAGCGCCGCAGAGGTGTTCCAAAGCCTGAATTCCTTAGCTCAGCTCTTTAAAAGGCTTGGAGTGTGGGGTGTGTGAGTGAGGGGCTGCGTTGGGGGCAATAGGGTGTGTGTATAAGTGCAAATGTGTGTGCGGGAGGGTCACCCATCCTTTAGTCACACATCCCAGCCCCTCAATGGGGAGGTCAGGGACTTACACACCGATGGAGGGTCAGAAGTGGCAAGGATTACACGTCTGCTCTAAGCCCCCTAGATCCTAGTGTTTTCACTCCCTCTCGCTGTTTGTTGTTTTGTGGCGTAGCAGACGAAGGAAAGAAAAGGAGACGGTCGGGGGAATTAGTGTAAAGCTCGGGAGATGAATGGGCATCTTATTCGCACCTCTTGTTGGCTGTTTTTCAGCCCCCCCAAAACAGCCCTCCCATTCCTTGTCGCAGTGAAAGCGCGTTAGGGTTGCCTTTGTGCGGACAAAAGGAGACTCCCCTCCTGGCTTTCATGCTCCTGGTGGAGCAACAAGAGGATTTGGCCCGCCGTGCAGCGCCCAGAGCTGCTCCAGCTTTGATTGGACATCGGCAGGGGAGAGCTCTGCCTCTCTTTCTTGATTAATCAAGTGATTCCAGTGCTCTCAATAACACCTTCTTTTTTTTAACACACTCATTCTGTGTCTCAATAATCCTATCCTTCCCCCAAACACCCCACCCTGACAACCCACGTCTGTCCTTTTCCCCTGACTGAAAAATACTTTTTCATCAGATTTTTTCATGTGCTTCATGTGACTTTGTGCTAATCTGATGTGTGGGTGTCTTTAGATCTGTGTGCTTATCGCCACTGACACATGAAAACATTAGCAGAACTAATTTAGAGGATTTTTAAAAGAGCTGACCAAGAGTTTACCCAAAGTGTCATTCAAAATACAAGTGTCTGATTTTAGATTATATTATAAATAGGCCTGTTTTTTCCCTGTAAACAGGGATCCAGATTATTATTTGAGTGTTTTAAATACAAATTTCTTCGTCTCATGCATTATTCTGCTCTTGTATATGATTTATATGCATTGAAATGTAGTCACACTCCAAAGATCATTCTTTCATTATTTCTGATGCAGCAGCAGACTGTCGAGCACATCGAGTTAAACTCAATTAAATTCATTTTAGCTCAGTTCAATTCGATTCAAAGGCTAACACACACTGTCAGCTATCATTTTCTGGTGTGAATGGTGTAAAGAATAAAACAGGGAGGGCTGAGCACTTGAAGTTGCAAATTATTTTTATTATTAAGTGGGTGACTGGTCATTGTGCTTGAGTTACAGTATATATATATATATATATATATACACATACATACATACATACATACATACATACATACACACACACACACACACATATATATATATATATATATATATATATATATATATATATATATATATATATATATACATACATATACATATATATACACATACATATATACACATACATACATATATATACATACACACACACATAAAGAATACGTAAAATGTGCCCCAGTTTATTTCCTGTTGCAGTATTTGCTAATATCAACAGGTGAAGGAAACAAACTTGGACCCAAGCTGTTTCCTAGCAACATAATTTCAATGAAGCGGTATATTACCAGTCTGCAGGCTACAGAGCTGTTGTGGCCAAGCTACTGGAGGTTGAGTGCCTTGCTTAAGGGAAATAAATAAAAATAAACATTTGCATTAAAAGGCTGTTCTGCTGGCTACCAAAACCCAGGATAGGTCAGCTGCAGTGTATGGTTGTGTGTGTGTATGTGGGCTACTATATTCCTGGGGTTTGAAAAACCGGGATTCACCGATACTTGCGGGGTCCGACAGCCATGTGGGGACCAAAATGCAGGACCCAACAAGTTTAAAGGGCTTTTTGAGGGTCAAGACTTGAATTTTAGGGAACAGGTTAGAAATAGGATTTCAGTAACAATTATTGGTATCTCTTATTATATATAATTCTATTATTATAGTTCTGTAAAACACGTTGTGACTTGCTCTGTAGGAGGTGTTACATTAAATAAACTTTACTTACTTAAGGTTAGGCTATTAAGGTTAGGGTAAGGGGGCTTGGGAATGCATTATGTCAATGACGAGTACCCACAAAGATAGTGCCACAAACTGGTGTGTGTGTTTCATGTTTATATATCCCAGTGGGGACTATCCTGAACACACTATTTCATTTTCATTTCTATTAGCTTTATTGGCATAATATTTAGGTAAACAATGTTGCCAAAGCACAAATTCACATGTAAACAATAAAAAAGCATATTATATAATTAAACATAAAAAAACTAAAACAAAACATATCTTACATTGAAAATACGTTTTGCTTTTTGACAAGAAGTAGCATTTTTCCACTAAGTGAATGGGACTCATGTCACCTTGGGGATCAAATTGAGGTCCCCACAGGTATAGACAGCTTCTTGAGGGTTAAGACTTGGTTTTAACGCTCAGGTTACAAGACATAAAATTTGTTTTATTTTGCTGCATCTGTCACTGTCCAAGTGGGGAACAGGAACACAAGGGATTGGACCCAAATGCAGACACCGGGGCAGAGCAGGTGCAGTTCAATGGTATGTTATGACAAAATCAAAAGGTACAAAGTCTTACAGGATGCTGAGGGAGGCTAAGGTCAAAACCAGAAAGCAGTCCAGCATGAGCAAACAAATCCAATGGAGCAGGCAGATAATCCAAAGTCCAACAATTCAGGCAGATCAAGTCCAAAAATGAAGTGTAAGACTAAAACAAAAGGGAAACTCTGGGGACAGGGCTGACCACCTAACACATGAACAAACACAAAGTGACAATGACACAAAGGAATACACAGCTTAAATACACAAGTGAGGGGAGGCTAACTCGACACAGGTGAAACTAATCAAGGTGGGGCAGACAATCAAAACTGGCAGGAAAACACAGAAAGGCAGGAAGTTAAGTTAAAGTGGGCAGCTGCCCTGCAAAGTTCCAAGCTTACAGAGACTGGTATCCCAGGAATTATGTCCATATTGGATGATTCCACATTGCAAGTCACACACCACGTCTAGTGCCAATGTCTAGTGCCAACGCAGGAGAAACATTGCCCTTCATGTAGCAGAGAGCAGGGTGGTAGTGAGCTTGACTTTCACACACACCAGAATTTGCGTCTCATAACTAGAATTAATGTTTGCTATTATCTCTCCATGAGCTTAAAGAAGTGTTTTAGTTGCCTAACCCTAACCATACTGTACGTTAAGCATAAGAAAGTTGTCTACAAAGATATTGCAGATATTTTAAATGCTGTCATTGAACTTAATCCATGGTTTTGCAGAATCTATGCTCTCTTCTGGTGATATGGCTGGATTTACTGTATGCTAATTTAATTGAAAGTTAAGATAGGTTCTGCTTTATTGCTGATTTCAAGATCCTGTCTTCATTATTTCACTTCTGTGGTTACATGTTGCATATTTCATTTATCCAAATTACCAAACAGCACACTCTGGTGTAGGCAGCATTCTAACATAGAAAACCTCTACACAGTGCATAGAAAGTGGGACTTCCAGTAGGGTAACAGGATCCCAGCAGCTCATTTTTGGTAATCAAGGCCTGTCACTTTGCCTGAAAAGAGCTCTCTATGCTGATTTTTTTTTTTTAAATTATAAGATACAAATTACATTTGAAATGTAATCAGGCTCAGATTCCTTTTATTTTCAGAGGATGTTGTGGCATACTTTCAGTACACAAGCTCTGTATGAAAACACACCAGACAAGATGAAAATGAGATCAGATACGTTGAAACACATTTTTATTCAGCTGCCTTGTTAACACAGACAACAGTTTCTCGATATGTCATCTTACCTGTGCTTCTGTATCCCTTACAGTGTATAAACTGAACACCTGTTCTGCTAGATATCACTTTCTTGTCGACTCAACATTGTTGATTCCAAATTTATTTGTCTTATCAGCTCAGCAGCTTATTTGGGGAGGGGGGGGGGGGGGGGGGGGGGGGGGGGGGGGGGTCTGTGAGTAGGTGGGTGGCTGTTATAGATGCTACAAAGACAAGAGAAAAACAGAGAGAGAGAGAGAGAGAAGGGGGTGAGAGGTGATGATAAACAGTGCGGGGTGGGGGGTGCCTTGCAACGATAAATCAAGTTCCAGACTAATCTATTTAGCATGCTCTCACCATTATCCTGTCAGTGAAACAGCTAATTAATTAACTGATTCTACAATGAAGAGGTTCTGAATGAGCCCATTTAGATAATTACTACAAGGAGCCGATCGGGCCAAGCATTTACAACTGTCACACAGGTTCCAGCATTGGCAGCTGCCCTTCACTTTGGCCCTGCCTTGCACTGTCACACATACTCTCCATATGGCATGACAACGACGTTGACAGTTTATAAGTCCAACCAGAGGGATGTTTTGATTATTGGATGTGTCTAAACAAGAAAAAAACAAACTAACATCTTTTAATTCACACATTTAAGATGCAAGTGTTTCTTCAAACATTCCTACCTACCTGGGGTCGTTAGCAACCTGGCATGTTTTTAATGCAGATTAAGCCATGTGTTAAAATCATATTGCTTGTAAACCTTTCAAAATGTATTATTAACAATATCAAACACACAAAAAATATATATATTTATGCAATTTAGGATTTTTTGCAGCCTTATATATTTTAGCGTATTTATATTTCATGTTTATATTGTATTATCTTATACATAGGCTCCTGTAACTTCTCAAAGATTGACACCTACGAAACCCAAATTAGAAAGCTCATTAATCACAGTCACTTGCTTGTCTTTGAAAGATGGTTTTGTGCGCTGTCTGATCTAGCTTCTACATTCTCACTCTCCAGTTCTGCTTTTAAATGGTCTGATTCATGGATGGCATAAAAACAAATTTGCTTTCTGTCTCTTTTACTTTTGCTGTCTCTTTTTCAATTTGTTTAGGTTTAGGCACCAAACCTACTTTGTAGTTTATCATAGTTTGGTATAAAATAAGTATGTTAGGTAAGTTAGCCTACGAATGAAATGTAAATTGGTTTCACATATGAAACAAACGCAGTTCTCCAAAACAGTGTAAAACAGTGTGCAAGGGGCTTTGAGTTATGTTTTCCACCCTGGTGGGTATGTCAGAGGTGTTACCCAATCAGCAGCGAGGTGTATATAAATCCCACCGTATTAAAAAGACAGTGTAGTGCATAACACCACAGAATGTTCAACGCACCACCATTTATGTAAAAAATAAATAAATACATTTTGTCGATGAAATAAACAACAAATTAACAATAAAAAACACACATAGCGTTGAGCATCAATGCTGGAAGAGATGTAGGCTACAGCTTAACGGTGTGGTGGGGAAGTGGTAAAGCATCAATCTCGAAATAAAGAAATGCATTGTAATTCATGAAAAACCTACACTTGGCTGTTATTGCTTCTCACGCTCTGTGGTTATATCAGAGTTTGTGGTTATGTGCTTAGGTGATGATGGATCTTTCAAGGAGGCTGAGCGGTTTGGAAAGAGGTACTGGTCAGTCTGGGCTTTTATTGGCAATGGAGCATCTGTACTCATGCTGCTTCTGGAAGGACCCCATGCCCCCAGCTCTAATGTGCATTTAAGGGTTAAAAGAGGCAGGAATGAAGAAAGACGATACACAGCAAGGAAGCCAGAGTCCAGCATGGTCTCTATAGGAGACATAATATCAGCATGAAATCAGGTTGAACTGATCAATTATGTCATTGCTGTTTCTTTGAACTTATTTTGCCAGAATTGTTGCAGTTTAATAAATTAGACAACAGGGGCATGTACTATGAACACTCCAACACTTTTATTTGTTAGTGATGAGCAAAGCTACAAAAGACGCATAATGAGATTTCCTTCTTCAAACGATGGCTGTGATAATTATCAGCATCATTGCCTGCAAAGTTAATAAAAGCTGTTTAAATCTTGTTTTTTATAAAAATGTCATTTCAACCTCATGTGGATTGCCTGATTTGAAAATGGAATAAATAGAAATAATTCCTTGTTCAACTAAAGTGACGCTGATAATATCTGATTGGTATTTTCAAAATTAAAGCTGCTGGGATTGCACAGAAGTGAAAACTCAACCTGTGCTGTATGACTGTACTGCACACATTTAGTTACTGTGAATCTTTTACTGGGTTTCTGGGATGCTGACTTTATGAGTAGAGCAAAGTGACTGAGATCGAGATTAAAAAATGATCTCTAGAGCAATACTACTGAATAAAACAGTAGTCTACTTTTCAAATCTTCATTCGGTGAGATGTTTGTTGAGATGCTCAGTGACAGAAATATCCAAGTTACAGGAGATGGTGACCCAGAACCATCAGATGCAGTGGACATGTTCAGACCCACTTTAGATCTGTGTGAAAAAAATGCAGCCTCCTCCACTCGAAAATGTGCACTTGCATCACACAGCACAATGCCACAGATGTCGCAAGTTTTGAGGGAGCGTGCAATTGGCATGCTGACTGCCGGAAGTTCCAGCACAGTTGAATTGATTTCTCTACCATAAGCCGTCTCCAAAGGCATTTCAGAGAATTTGGCTGTACATCCAACTGGCCTCACAACCACAGACCACGTGTAACCACACCAGCCCAGGACCTCCACATCCAGCATCTTCACCTCCAAGATCGTCTGAGACCTGCCACCCGGACAGCTGCTGCAACAATCGGTTAGCATAACGAAATAATTTCTGCACAAACTGTCAGGAAACGTCTCAGGGAACCTGATCAACTCTATGCGAAGGAGATGTGTTGCACTGCGTGAGGGAAATGGTGGTCACACCAGATACTCACTTGTTTCCGAATCCCCCCTGGACCCCCAATCGAGTGGCCTTTTATTGTGGCCAGCCCAAGGCACACCTGTGCAATACCCATGCTGTCTGGTCAGCATCTTGATGCCACACCTGTGAGTTGGATGGATTATCTCGCCAAATGAGAAGTGCTCACCAACACAGATTTTGACAGATTTGTGAACAATATTTGAGAGAAATAGGCCTTTTGTGTACATAGAGAAAGTCTCAGATCTTTGAGTTCAGCTCATGATGAATGGAAGCAAAAACAAAAGTGTTGCATTTATAATTTTGTTCAGTGTATATACACACATTGTGTAGGTTAACGCAACTTGCAGGTTAGTGTTCCTCTGTTTTCTTTTAACCTATAAATACATACGATACATACAAGTTAAATTCTCCATGCATTTGCACATTAGTGTCACGTGGAATTGAAAGTGTGACACTTTGTGTAGTAGTGTTTGACCTAACATTTTCTACATGCTGGCATTTTGTTGGCCAACTGCACAGTTCACACCTTTCTAGTGTAAAAATAAAAACCAGAGCAGAAGAACAGTACTTGAAGTAAGAGTCTCCATGATAAAAAAACAACAACACCAAGACTCTTCTAATCCAAGAGGGTCGAATCTGAAGTACTTAAGGAATTAAAAAAGATAATAGACAGAAGGAGGTTAATTAGCTTTGCAACAAGGATACCAATACTTGAGCTACCATCTTTTCAAAAAACAATTACTTGATCAATTCTGTTTGATTAAAGGAACATGATTTTCATTTCATCATAGGTTTTTTTAGTCTAAAGCAGCTCATTACTACTGTGGATTATATTTAGAGGCTTTTCAACTCATCTTCAAAGTAGCTGGTCTGGTTGTCGGTGCAATTTGACCTCTTTGTAGTTGCTCCTCATAAAGCATGTCATTCTCATTAGGACTTAAAAATCAGAACAACTCTTATGTATTAAGAATTACTTATAATACTTATATAATTACTTATTATACCTGAGACAAATTGGCCACCAAAAACAAGGTGAGGATAACGCTTTTACACACGTTCAGCTTAACAACTATTTAAATAATCAAAACAAGAATTAAAAGTGTTATTTGTGTTACTTGTTTCACTCAACTTTGCAAATTGCATTTATATTTTGCTGTTTTAATCACTTCAACCATGCATTTTAATATTTTATTGACTTATCAAACTAAAGGCCTACATCATGTCAGCTGTGTTATTGCTTCATTGGAGCTGCTTTGTGTAACTGAATTGTCCATCAGCCTGCTGTGATCATGCGAGCTGATGAGAGGCACCGCAGCTCCACACCCACTGTGGTCACATCACCCTTCATACACACACACACTGGCCGGTCCTGTTCAAAGTGTGGGAAAGCCCAAGTTAAATCCAGACCACCACTCACAGCACAATGCCCCAGAAGGTGGTTATCTCACTGCCTGAGTCACTGATCAGGGTTTTGTCTTGTCACCTTTTTTCACTCGAACAGCAGCGGACAGCTCAATCCACTCCATCAGATCAGAGCTCTTCTCTCCATATCTCTTCTTTTCCCTCCTTTTCTTTTCCTTTCTCTCAATAATGGTCGATTCCACATCAATACGCAAGGCTCCTTTCACTGTGTCTATTCCCAGAGGTGGCCTCATTACCCCAGGGTGTTTTGTTTGTTTGTTCCTCAGTTAAAGAAGCTGAATTGAGCAACCGGCAGGGGTGAACTGCAGGGAGAGGAGGAACCCAAAAAATAGCGGGGTGAAGATGTGGATTTAGAGGGGGACAGGGAGCAGAGAGGACACAGGGGGTCCTCCTGACTCTGAAGCGATCAGGTCATGAGAGGTTGGTGCTGTTGAATGCATCGTGGTAACAGGAATGATTGAATGATGAGGAGGATGAATTTAAATGACCCTGAAGATGACGTGGCAGTGATGATGATGTATGTTGTGTGTTATGATGCGTGTTAGCAGCAGAGTTATTAATTTCACAATCTTGACTGACACAAAGGACTCAGCTGAGCAGGTTTATCATCTTAGCCAGAAGAAAGCCTGGAGGTCAGCATGCATTTGGTCATGTGTGCGTGTGTATCTGTCCACAGCAAATCTCACACACTACTGGACACATCAGCCTAATAATTTTTGTGCACATTTATGACCTTATGCTCAAGGACCCTCACAATTTTTGGGAAAAAACTATTTTGCAGACTGAGCCTCTCGTAAAGCGTAGACTTTCACATTTTCAGCAGTATTCGCCATATTACAATATGCGCTATGACATAGTAAAAGGCTAGCCTGGCTCTGCCTGCCTACCTGCACCTCTAAATGATCAGTAATGAATATGTTAGAGATTCTTTTTTTTATCTGTACAAAAATTGTAAAAACAAGAAATAAAATCGGACTAATATGAGTGGTATTGATCTCTCGTCAAGAAAGCGAATAAGCGCATTTCCCAAAATGTCAAACTATTTCTTTAAGACGACATTGATTTCATAAGACAGACTTATTTTTGAATCCCAGGATTGTATATTTAAAGCAAGTTGTATTCATAGATTTAAGAGATTGTTTTCACTTTAAAAGGTTCATGTGCAATAAAACTCTTTGTTCCCAAAGACAGATGAACAGTGATCGCCATGATCTCAAAATTCAGCAACTTAATCAAGACTGTTATTTTAGCCATAACTATGCAACCCTACACATGGAGTCACATATGCAGTATGCCAATTAGTGAGAGTTTTAAACACAACTGTGCCATTGCAACCAGTTCGTTCTGCTCAAGTTTATACCCAAAAGCATGACTCAGAGACCAGGCAGGTAAAATTAGTTCTACCTGTGGTCAGAAACAGGCAAAGGTCAATACCAGACAGACAAGGAAGAGACAGCAAACTTGTCCAGTTAGGGATCAGGCAAAGGGGCAGACGTCCAAAAGGCAGGCAGGGATCAGACAGGCAAAGATGAAGGCTGGAACTCCAAGGCTTGTTCAGACTGCCAGCCCAAATCCATTTTTTTGGCAAATCCAGATTGATTTTAGAGTCTGGACATCAAAAAAGCACATTAAATGGAATTTTTGCAAAACGGATTCAAGCTACATTTGAAAGGGGTTTTAAATCTGGTGTCTTTTGCATGCACAACATCCTTGTCAAATCCAGAGTGACGGAGTTTCACTAAAGCCGCTGTGCAGAATCCATACTGCTACTAGCAGAGTAGTATGGAGGGCAGAACAGAGAACAACAGTCCATGGACAGATCCATCCATCCATCGTCAACCGCTTATCCTGTGTACAGGGTCGCGGGCCATGGACAGATGTTGAAATAAATTGTCATGACAGCATTATTGTTTGGAGGGCGATATGATGGATCTCCATTTCTCGTGCTTCCGCGCTAGAAAGATGCATCTCCAGTGAACGTAATTACTAACACCTATGTTGTTACCCTCTTATCTTTTTTTTTTTGTATTATTCTTTACACTTGTTAAAGCACTTTGTAACTTGTTTTTGAAAAGTGCTCTACAAATAAGGATTATTATTATTATTATTATTATTACCCCAGTAACAGCAACTGTAGGAGGAGCATGGACCGGTATATATGCTGCAAGGTTTATGAGGAAATGGGAACAGGTGTGCCTATGGGCAGGAGAGGTCAGGTGATTGGGAATGGCAGGAACACAGGGGTTAGTGCAGGAGGGAGTAACAGGACAGGAGAGTGGGTTTATGGTAAAGGCGAAAAGCACATAGGAAATGTGGCACTTGATGTTGTGACACCTGTCCAGTTTACATCATGAAGAGCATCCAAGGCTTCCCACTCATTTTTCTGTTAGTTACCCACCTTTCAGGGGCAGTGGGCTTCCAAAATATGAGAGCTTAAAATCACTGGCTTTGACACAGAAGTGGTGGGGTAGAAGATGTGAAGGAAGAGACCTATTGGAGAGTGGATGTGAACTTTAAGAAACTGCAGTGTGTTTGTAAATCAACTAATAGCAATTGATAAACTTTCAGACTGAGAATTTGGGGTGTGGGTGGCTCAGTTGGTAGAGTTTGCACCTCATGTACAAGGCTGAGTCCTTATTGCAGCACCCCAGGGTTTGAGTCCACCCTGTGGCCCTTTGCTGTGTGCCGTCCCCTCTCTCTCTCCCTTTTCTGGATGCAACCCACTATCCTATCACTCTTAAATAAAAGCACAACAAGCCCAAAAATATCTTTTTTTAAAAAGACTGAGAAGTTGCTTCCTAAAAAAAATCCTAAATGCTTCTCTCTGCGATGACAGTTGGCCTTCTTCACCAACTTGAGCTCATTTCAAGGTGGCAACAATTTCTTTATTAATCAATTAATCATTAAAGTATTGAAAAACATCTATCCAACTTCCCAGAGTCAAAAGTAACGTGCTTAAACTGCTTGTTTTGTTCAACCAACAGAAAAGTGAAACATATTTCATTTACTATCATATTAAGACCAGCAGCACATATGAGAAGCCAGGCATTTGCATAAAAATATAATTATAATAATTGCACAGAAAATAAGATTCTAAATAATAGTATTGTTTTCAAGATTCACGTTGAAATTTTGATGCACGAGTACAAGTACTTTTGCTCAACTAAAACTCTGAATGCATGTTTACTTGTAATGGAGTATTGTTGCATTACTGTATTTCAACTTTTACTTTGGTAGAGGATGTGATTACTTCACTTCACTGGGAAAAATTATACGTTTACCTATGAGTTGTGAAATATTTTAAAAAGTCATGTGGTGTAAAAACTCTCTCTGACCACCACAATAATATGAACTGCATAATTTAGGGGCTGATTTCCTCTGATTTCCTCTTATTCTTGTCCTGTGTAGAGAACGACACATTCACACACACCTACACACACACACACACACTTTGCACCTTGTGAAGGACACACAGGCCGATTAATTAAGGAGTACGTCGTTTTAAATCTGGTGGAAGGACAGCCTGTTGTTCCTGCAGAATGGGTTGTAATTAAAGGAGGCTGAGCTGCTGCGGTGGAAAAGGCCACACATCAGCCCCTCGTTGTCCTGGACGCCGCTGATGGGAATTTATGGTCGCCCCTCACAAGTGTACGAACTCACTATGCAGCTTCACAGCCACACATTTTGACTTCATAATCACCTGCAGCAGCTCGCACCATTGAGTTAACTGATCACTGTATGGATGCAAAGAAATTCAAGGGTTCAATGAGAACACTTTATGATAACTGAAACTGCTCTTATGTATGTAAAATGTCAGCTACACATGTCATGTTATTCACTTTATTGAGAGATAATAAGCAGCTACAGTCAATGGGATATAGTCAACAGAGAATAGGGAGGCACAAATAAAAGCTCACATATAACAAGAAGTACAATTTAGCATAGACAAATTTGAGCATGCTCTCTTCCCAAACAAAAAGGGAATTGATTTTATATGACTCCTCTTCAGCAGAGGGATTTATTTGAACAAGCCAAAAGTGTCTACTTCACTAGGCAATGAAAGCTGGATGCCCCCTACCCATTTTAAACTCCCCTTCTCTCTTTTCCTCTCACTCTCTTTCCGTAGAAATGATTACTATTTCTCTGTCTTTCCTTTTTCTCATTTTCTAATTTTCTTGTTCTTCGTCATCACACCCTCTCTTTTTATGTCCCTCCCCTCTTTCCTCGCATATCTCATGGCCTGTGTATACGTCTGCCTGTTTTTACCTCTCTGTGCATTTTTACACCTCTATCCCTCTCTTTTGCTGTTCGGTTCTTTCCCTATCGCTCCATGAAACACTCCTTCTACCCGCTGCTTTCTGACATCTCTCCTTCCACCTCCATCCATTTCCTCCTCACTCTCTCCCTCCCTTTCCCTCTCTATCCCCTCCCGGCAGCCCCCTCCCCAACCACCACCACCTCACTCGCTCTCACAGCCGTTCACTCCATTTTTCTGCACATGAGATTTGCCTAACAATAAGTGGCTCTGCCCAAGGTCAGATAAGAGAAGCACAGCCCAGGAAGCCACAGCCACTGTTTCTTTCATCCTTTTTTTTCTCCTCTCTCTCCTCACAGCTTTCGAATTATCTCTGCAGCACATAATAATAATTACTGAGGACGGCAACATAGAGATAAGAATGCAGGAGCTGAAATGGCGAGAGACAGAGAGGGAGAGCGAGAGGGAGAGAGAAGGGGGACAGGTTAGAAAAACTATAGAAGCAAGAAGGAGCATAGGAAAGGTATATTAGAGAGAAGCTGTGAGGCATGAGAGAATAAGGATGGAAGCTAGAAGTTAGATGACAATGTAGAGAAGAAGAAAGAGAATAAATGCACACAAAAACAAGCAGAGAGCAGCAGAGAAAATTGAAATTTTTAAAGGATATATTTGGTCTTATTCAATTTTTTTATTATTGACAACAAATTCCATAAAAAGACCAAAACCAACTATGTGTTAGTCCATCTCTCTATACTGTCTGATGTCTCCACCCTGTTTGTGGCGCTTGACTCCAAACCCATTACTTCCTACTGAAGACCTATATCATGAAACATCTGACAAACACTCTAAAGTATTTAAAAAGTCTCAGTTATTTCCTAAAAACAGCTTGGCACAGTAGTTTTTTTAGCAAACATTAATCAAACAGAAGAAAATTGCGCCTTTGTTGGGAATTATTTTAAGCAATGAATTAATTCACATTTGGTGCTCTAGTGAGTATTTACTAGTCCAGCATCCCTAGTATTTATATTGCACGATTCTGCACTTCATGATTTAGTACCAATGTTATATGCCAACACCGGTATAGTTAAGATAACCATACCAGCACAGGTATTGTAGAAGGCAAGAATTAAAAAATAAACATTAGCTCTGGACGCAAGATTTTGAGATGTTGTTGAAAGTAATCCAGGGTTTTGTAGAATCGTCCAATATTCTTGCCTGGCAATAAGGCAGGTATTTAAGGGAGCAAGATAGTGTATGATTCACTAAAAATATACTACAGTGTGTGTTCATGGTGATAAAAGGAATATGTTACCCAGTGCAACAGTGTGAATCATTGATGTGTTTTCAATAGTTTTTGGACAACAATGGAGCTCTATGGCTCAGAGGAATAAGATATATCAGGCTTTTGCTATGCAGACAAGTAGGATCAATTCATTGTTGGTTTTGGTCTTTTTCACAGTATTTGTAAACAATAACAAAAACATATCCTATAGCCTCTTCCTTTAAAAGGAGACTGTCCTCTCAATAAAAAAAAACAGCAATTAGTCTTTTAAGTAAGTACTTGAACATTGTTCATGCATATGTTTTTTTTCACATGACAAAGAACCCTAGCAGCTGTAGGTGCTCATTTTAATCAAGAGCGGTAGAAGGTATGGTTGGATGGAGAGAGATGGGTCAAACAAATGTTGGGCTTCAACATTATTTCAACAATTTATTACCCATGTCCACAGTCAGCGTTGGTTTCTTTTAACCACGATGCCATTGTTCATTCCCCAATAAGTAGTTTTTTTAACCCAAACTGTGATATTTCCCCAACCTTAACCAAGTCATTTTTATTCCTAAACCTAACCAAACCTTAACCATAGCGGGGTCAGATGAGAAAAAGCTTACAAAAGTGTTGTTCTGGAGGGCAGTTACCGACAATATGTCATTTAATTTAGAAAACTTGTTTACAAGTGAAACAGCAGAAAATATGACAACAAATTAGGTATTAGGGACTAATCTTAGAGCCTGTTATACCCAGAAGAAGAATCGCATGACAAATCTTCATTAATTTTTTGCAAACTTCAGCCCAGTGTCGTCAAACCCCAGCAAGAGGAAAGAGCTAGTGGACGCTAAACAAAGGAAATAGCTTTCTGTCTTTTTAATACTGGCATGTGGTTCAGTAGCATTTCTGCACCTGTGACAATACACCACTCACTGTCACATCAGACCTGCTCTCTGCAGGGGTCAAATTGCCATTTTGCTACAAGATGAAGTGTCCCCTGAATTGATTATATTTCCACAATCACTCTGGGAAATAGAAGAAAAGACGACAATTTCTCTTTATGAGTTGTTACACCTGCACACACACTCGTCTGCTGAGCTAACCGCTGTGCAGCTGCTAAAGCTGTAACGACGCATGACCTGCAGAGTGTCAATCAGAACATATGATTAAGATTTGATGTGATGATTATCTTCATCATACAAGACACGTTTGATACAAAGAGTCAGGCAGACAGAAATAAACACATACACCTACACAGACACACAAACACCTCAGTCGTGTTCCTCTGCAGCACACTGGCCGTCCTGCCCCTCCTAACCCCTGACCTCCATATCTGAGGGAGCAGGGTAAGCCTCCTAGTCCCTGAGCTGCAGCTCCCAAACCCACACACACACACACACACACACACTCACAGCCACTGCTGCCACCTCCACCCACCCATGTCTCACCCCTCAGCACTCCACCCCCAACCCCCAGAGGACCTGCTATCAGCTGGGCTGAGCCCTTCTGCACCAGCCTGATATCCGCACAGGATTGGAGGGAGGGGCAGTGACTGGGTGGAAGTACAGAGAGCTGTGATTTACAGTGAGAGACAGAGAGAGAATAAGAATTAGGGTCTTTCTGTATTTCTGTTTGTTGTTCCTGTCTGTTTGTCTCTGTCTTTTTGTGCAGCACCCATATATATGTGTGTGTGTGTGTGTGTGTGTGTGTGTGTGTGTGTGTGTGTGTGTGTGCGCGTCCTTCTTCTTTCTCTGCATGTAGTGATGATTATCACTCATGTATTATTTCTTCAAACGATGGCAGATTAGCCCCCACTTTCCTGTTCAATCCCCCTCCCTGTTTCATCCCATCTCTGCATCCAGGCATTGCCCTGGTGTCACCCCCTCAGAGTGTTGGGGTGTAGTAATGCCATTCTGTCCTCTTCTTATCTCCCAACTCAGGCCCTGTCACCCAGGTGACCCATGAACTAACCATCAAGAGGGAAAGAGGAGGGAGACGAGGAGGAGGAGGAGGGGCTCAGGGATGTTGAATGGGTGACTAGTGAGCAGACGAAGGAGGAAGGAAGGGATGTTAAAAAGTAGAGGAAAAAAGGGGTTCGAAGAGTGAAAGGCAGAGTGGGTGGCATGGAGTGAGGAGGGCTTCTCTGGGAAAGCTGTCTGGTCTGGGATCAGTTAAAATCCACCTGACTGACCTGAATGTAGTCCAAGAACTAGTTAGAGTCAAACTAGAGCTCGAATTCTCCTCACTTTTTGTGTCAGGAAATATAAACTATATTGATTCTCCAGCTATTGTGCATATTTTTCCATTTTTCAAAAGAGGATGAAACCATTTTTTGACACATTTACTGAAACAGCACGTTCAGGCCTCTGGGTTGGTGTAGCCAACAAATGTTGATACAGAGGGCTTTCTCTCTCTTACCAGCTAGAGCTTATTAAGTTGGCTATGAATTGTTAGCAACTTTTAGCCATCTGACCTATTACAACATTAAACATTTGGGATGACCAGTTGTACAGTAAAGTTTGGATTCTATTCAGAAAGTGGAGCTACCAAGCTAAGCTAACTAGCTAAGTAGCAGATATTTTGGCAAATATCTGATCAGTTTTACTTTGTATACAGCATTGAGGACTGCCATAACTGAAAGAAAATTGGAGACTTTCTTCCACAGCAGTCTCATAAACCGCTAATCACCTAGCAGCAGTACTAGTTTTCCCACACAGCAGCTGACCTAGTTGGAAGGTAACATTAATTAACAGCGTAGGTACTCTATTGAGAATCGTCTTTTTTTCATCTAGTATCTGCAGTGGATGTGATGCTCATATATGTGGATTTGTGTATTGAGAAATTCATACTGTATTATTCATCCAATCAGGACAGAAAGCAACCAATCGCAACCAGAAGTTAGAAGACAAAACCATAAATGGATGAGTCCTCTGCAGCTCTCACACACTCAGTGCTGTGTTCATCCGAATTTTATACAGTCTATATGTTCATCCCACATTATACAAAGGAGGGGGTCGAGCTAGCGTTAGCTTTCTCTGCTTCTTAGGTACAGTTGTGGTGAAATGACGGTCAAAACTCACAGTAACAAGTTATCCTGTAACCTCAGCTCTCTGTGTGGTGATTCGAATCATGACAGAATTTCTGCCTAACTCTGGATGTCTGTTTGTTTCTTGCTTGCACATCAGCCCACAAGTTTTTCAACTTACGGTTTTGATTCCACTGCACATGTGTATTAATGTTATCCTTCACAGGTCCCCCAACACGTTCTCACTTGGCCCATAGCCTTGTCATTGGGATGACGTCACAACTGAATTGTGCCACAGAAGATATTTTCATTGCAATACCATGAGTGGCCACTGGACAATTGGCAGCAAGGCTGAGTGGCTGCACAACATCCAGCACTCTGAATGCACCCATGGTTGGAACTGAAGTAATTTCCTTAACTATTTTTAGTGCCAGCACACAGATAGTTTCACTGAATTTATCTTCAGTCTAATCATTTCATGATCGTGCGATTATATCTATATTAGCTATGTCAACTCTGGAGCTACAAGTGATCCAGTAAATACAGATTACTGTGAGGTCCTTAAAATGCCTGATTCCACCAAAATCCCATCTAAATATAGCACATTTCAAATGTGTTTTTAAAGTAATGCAAATGTGTTTTGCAGTTCGATAAATGAACTTGAAAAATATTTTTTTTAAAAGAATAAAGCTGTAGCTGAGCAGAGGTGTCAAAGATCTCAGATTTTAATCTTGGAAGGGGGAATGAATATGTTGTCTTAAACAGAGATTAAATGGAGGATACATTCGGATCTGTCGACAATATCGCAACAACTACTTCATGGGAGATTTAAGACAAAGCAGTTAATAGAAAAATGTCAGTGGATATGTTCAGAAAATGCTGAGACAGAGACAATGCTTCAGAGGTCTGCTAAGAATTTGACAGAGATTGTACGTACATCTGATTTGCATATTTGTCTCTGCAAAATCCAGCACTCTCTGATTTGGAGACAGACCTTATCTCTATGTTTTTACCTCGGAACCTGCCAATGGATGACTGTTAACCCTTCAGAAATTCATCATTTGGCTGCATTGATTAAAAGATGAGTGAACTTATTATGCATTAAAGCGTCATGTCAAAGCCCTGGCACGGCGAGATAGCAGCCTTATCTCTCCTCTACCTGATAAGAGACAACATGGGAGAGAGACGGGGCAGCGGTGGCGGAGGGGTGGTGGTGGTGGAGGTGGAGGGGGGTTGATGGAGAGGTAGAGGAAGAAGCAGAGCGGGAGGAGAGATACAAGATGGAAGGAAGGGGTAAAGGGTGGTGGGAGGTGGAGAGGTGGCTGCTGTGCAGTTGTAATAAGAAGGGAGGGAGAGGAAAGGGAGCATACAGTACATTTAGAGCAGAGGGGAGGGAAAGAAGAAATTGAGAGGGATGGCAGAAGAGATGGGAGACAGTTCTGGGGCATCTAATGTTCCCTCTGTCATGGCATCAGCCTCTCTACTTTCACTCCTCTTCCCTACATTTTTTTGCCCCCATTTGCATTTTTTCTTCCCAACTGTCCAATGGTCTGTCTCACTTTTCCCCTTTTTAGTCTCCCCCTCCACTCCTCTCTCCTCCTTTCTCTCTCTCTCTCTCTCTCTCTCTCTCTCTCGCCCCTGCTTTCTCTCCCTTCGGTAGGTCTTTGAAGGGAGGTCATGAGGGAGACAATGCAAACACAGGCCCTCTGAATAGAGAATGGGAAGAGGACAGCTGTTGGAGATGACAGCGATGGCTGTTAAAACGCAATCTGTCTCTCTTCCCACCGGCCTGTTGCAGAACACACACACGCACGCACTTATGTACGCACACACTGCAGCTCACGTCTTTTGACTGAGGCCACAATGTCACAGCGACACTCCCAGCTGTCAAACACGAGTGTGAGAGCACACACTTACGGGCATGTGTCATCACGCACACATATGTAAATGCTCACACTCTGCATAATGTGCTGGGGCTGGTACATGAACAATAAGCACATGGTGAAACACATCTATGTGTGAAACTTGTGTACAGAATATGGAGTAACATGTACTAGTATAGTAAGTAAGTATTTTCTTCTTGCATTTTATTGATTATTTGATTGATTGCCCCTTGTATGTAAATTTCTAATCTGTAAAGTAACATCTTAAGCTGTCAAATATATGTAGTATAGTAAAAGTAGCATGGAAATAAAAATGTATATACCTCAAACTTGTCCTAAATTTGATTTATTTATTTATATTTGGGCCATTTGGGGCAGATGCAAACACTACATTGACATATTAGCACATAAAGTTATGACAGTAAACATGTTAGAAAACCTGACAACTGGAAGTCTCCTTTTAGCTCTGTTTCCCTCTCCACCAACTCCTGGGGATGATATCTGGCTCTGTAGCTGCTAAATGCTCCACTGTGTTCACCAGCTAGTTGCTGACTTTGCCTGTTTGCCGTTTGGTGCTGAAAACAACACTGATGAGAGCAGTGAGGATGAGAATAAACAGTGATGTTAGGGGCTGTGAAACAAAAACAATGAATTTCAAACTTTGTAGAGGGAAGAGGGAAACTGCATTGTCTTTCATTCTGTCGGTTTGTCACTATGAGCAACTCCTTTAACATTACACATCACTAATCAATCATTGTTAATACGGAAATATTGATTAGTGTGGCTTTAAGCGCAGTTCTTGAGTACACATATTTTCTTTCCATCACTGGTGTTCATCATCTGGCTACTCCTTTTTTTTAATGTGTAACTATAAACTTCAATTTAACTTGACAAGCATATCACAACTCAGAGAGAACTGTTCTCACACTGTCTGATAATTCCACCATTCATTTGTCTTTTTAACTCCTAGCAGAATTAAAAACAATGGGTACAGAGGAACAGCAGACATTTGCAACGCATCCAAACTACATTATATTATGGTTGTTTTATGATTTTACTATTTATGATTTACTGTATAACTGTAGTGTATTTTGAGTTGCTATGGCAGCAAGCATATTTTATGAACTTTGTTTTTAAAAAAGGAGTTGTTGTTTTAATTGTGGTCAATGCACCTGTGATAAAGTTTCACACTTTATTTTACTGACATTGACGTGAACATACAAAAATAATATTAGTTCTCGCACATTTTTCGTACTTTTCTTCCACTTGTTTCAGCGTCTTTGCACATCTAAAAATATAATCAGTGTTTAGGACCAAATCCGTATCAGGATCAGTTACTTCATCGTTTTCCTCTGCAGAAAACGTACAGTATTACTCTCTGAATCCATTATTCACAAAAAGACGTCAGTCAATCTGAATTAGACTGGAATTTACACATTTTCCTGCTGGGACCTTTAAATTTAATCTATTACATTAGAACACCAAGAAAATCGTGCTTTGGGGCCAAAGAATGTCATGAATTTCAAAGGTGCCATGAGATTTTACGAGAGACAGCGAGTATCTGTCCACTGACTGTGAATACGCAGTGTACAATTTTCCACCTAAAATATCTCATCTCCCTCATTGTAGTATATTATATTTTCTAACAACATGACCTTTGTTTGATAAAACAGAATCATAGAAACACAATCCTGAACACCTGTGATAGCCGGCAGCTATCATCATGTTTTCATTCAATTTCAAATTACAAGCTTATACATTTTCATAAAAAGCATGCAAAGTGATATTGTTTTTCAAAATGAGTGGCTTTTTAAAACAGGAATTTCAAAGCACACAGAAAATGCAAAGCACTTCTACAAACTTACATGGAGCAAAACCGTACAGAAAAATATGATAATTTAGCTTGTTTGTGCATAGAGGGAATTTCATTTGATTAAAAATATGTTCTTAACTAGAGAAAGAATAAAGGCAAAAGGGAGAAAGAGGGAAAGACGACTTTAGAGTCTATTAGTCAACCAGTAATCAGCACAAACAGCTGACTGATGGGATTCAGGGGGGTCGGACAAAGCAAAAAAAAAGGAAGGGGAGGCTTGCTCTATCTCTGGCCTCCACATCCCCCCTAATGGAGGAGGAAAGGGGGGCAAGGGGGGGGTAAAAGCAAGAAATCTCAGGTAACAACAGTCCTCTGTCGTCCTTGTTGATGTGTGTGTGCGTTTGAATGTGTGAGCGGTATCTCAGGCCCCATACTCCACTGACAGCAGGAGATAAACATGGGACTGTGCTACTGACCACATGATTTATCAACATGAATTTCACCTCCTCATCCGCTATCTCTTTCTCTCCCCCGCTCTTTCTGTCTCCCTCCTTCACTTTCTCTCTCGCTCTCAGACAGAGCTCACACACACACACACACAACACACTATACCACTCATTAACTGTCAAAACGCACTAATGAGAAATAAAGAGATTGTCTGAGTATATTGGATAGAGGTGAAAGGGAAGCATACCAGCAGACACAAAAGAAGGGAATGAAACAAAGACAAAGAAAGAAGGGGGGAGGCAGACAAAGAGAAAAGAAACTCATTTTAGGATGATGAGATGAAAAAAATCCAGAGCACAACACTAAGCAGGAAAATACACAGCTGAAAAGCATAGCACAGGATATAAAATGCAGTGTTTGTGTCTGGATGACTAGCAAGCTACTTTATAATATAGTAAAAGGTATCTATGCCATAAAGAAACACTTGCATTAAACCTGCTTTGCCTTGCAGCAAAAGAAATCTGCTTTGCCTTGCAGCAAAAGAAATATTAACATCTAGAGAGAAAGCCTTAACAAGCACACTATTATGCACATGCATCTATGCACACACGAGCACACACACCTTACAATTAGACGGCTCCCTCTGCTTGGTTTGTGCGAGGGGGCTCTGGTGTTGAAAAGGGTGTTAACACGTTGTCTTCCTGCCTTCTCGCTCCCTCCTTCCTTCCTTCATTTCTTTTGCATTACCCCCTCGGCTTAGCCCCCACTTGGAGCCAGATTTGGGCAAAAGGTGCCAGACATTCAGAGCTAGACCAGGGACTCACTCTGCTGGAGATGGAGATGGCGAGGTAAAAAGAAATAATGATGTAAGGAGGGCCGGAGGTGTGTGTGTGTGTGTGTGTGTGTGTGTGTGTGTGGGAGTAGTCTTCCATGTGTCTTGCTTGTACAAGTGTTAGCTTGTTTACTTACTGTTTGGACTGTGTTGATTGTGCCCCTCCAACCTTGCTTTGCTTGATGAGTTTGACTTTGCAGAAGTGCTAACTAGAACCCAGATGCTTCGGGATATTTCTCCCACCGTTTGCTACTTTATATCTCTTGCTAGTGATGAACCAATCAGAGGACCCCGAACAAAAATGTCTAAACATTTGAAGACTGATTTGCACAATCGAATAAAAGCTGAACTGGTATAACTTTTGCTGATTAACATTTTCATTTCTAGAATCTGGATTAGACATTTATGATTTCTTTTTCCTAAATCTCTCCCGTGTTTCAGTCATCCTGATTTTCCATTGTTTTTTATGACTCTAGTTTTCCCTGCAGCCCTATCAGCTTTACATGCACAATGCATTCACATTACAGGAAGAGAAAAGGCTTTCCATGTCTTTGAACGAAGCTTGGGGTGAGCGCCCTACAATAAACCTCACCAGCAGATGACTGTCTGTAAGTCTGAAGACTGCCAGTGTTCACAGGTGTGCGATATAGTTGCATTTACTTGAATAAACTTAGCATAGCATGTGAGTCTTTGTTGTCATAATGCACAATAAATGATTGTATAGTGCAGAATCAGGCCTGATTAGATGACAGATGTTTTCAGGCATCACCTTCTGTAATTATTTCTACCCTGTAGTCACTAAAATTGACAACTCATGACTACTAAAAAAAAAAAACAAGTCCAGTCGCTCTATTTTTGGACCTTATCCCTTCCTGCACACACTGTGTATTGATCAGGATTGTTTTTAACAGACTGCTGTGAGGTCCATTAACCTGTGGTGATGACAAAGCATTAAGAGACTAATGTGTCCCTGGGGGAATGCCTGGCCAAGGAAGGATGAGTTGGACAGTTCAGCAGACACCACTGTTCTGCTTCTTTTATTCAAGCACAATGAGTTTAAAGTAGTGATGGCTGATGGCTTTAAGCAGTAGTTCTCAAAGTGGGGTCTGGGGCCCCCCAGAGGTCCTTGAGGTGGTTTCAGGGGGTCCCCAGCAAAAAGGGGAATCATTTATTTTCACTGTAATTCCATCCATAGAGTAATACAATCATGTAATATACGACTATTTGGTTTCAAAAACTTTCGCTAGGGTGGCGCAGTGGTGCAGAGGTTAGAACTGGCACCTTACAGCAAGAAGGTCACGGGCTCAAACCCCGGTTGCCCCAGCCTTTCTGTGTGTCCTTTTCTCTCCGGGTGCTCCGGCTTCCTCCCACCGTCCAAAGACATGCGGACTAGGTTAATTGGTGACCCTAAATTGTCCGTAGGTGTGAGTGGTTGTGTGTCTATGTGTGGCCCTGCGATGGACTAGCGACCTGTCCAGGGTGTACCCCGTCTTTCACCCAATGTCAGCTGGGATTGGCTCCAGCCCCCCGCGACGCTGTGCGCAGGATAAGCGGTTGACGATGGATGGATGGACACTTTCTGTAATAAAACGTCCAAACAACCAAAATCCTATCAGATGGTCTATGCTGGGAAAAAATCTCATCAAATGGGGGTCTGTGGTCTAATTTGTGTCAGTTTAGGGGTCCTTCATGTGTGAAAGTTTGAGAACCACTGGCTTAAAGGATGTAAAGATGAAGTCCTTGTAATAACTTGGAGATTTCTGTGTCTAACAGCTAATGTACATTTTTATTAGGGTTGGGAATCACCAGAGGTCCAACGATATGATATTATCACCATACTTATGTCACAATACGATATCATTACGATTTTAAACATATTGTGATAGTTTGCAATCATAGACTGTATATAAAAAATGTATTACCTTTTATCCAACTTCAGATTGTATCCCAAAGGAAAACTCTTTTTCTCATGGACTAAAAAAGCAATTGATTTTATTATTATAGTACCAAAAAGTTAAATTCTCATGTACAATTTATATAATAAAAGATTGATGCCTGACCTTCGTGTATCAATACAACATTGCCACGGAAAATATCACGATGCTGTATCGATTTTTCCCCCCACCCCTAATTTTTATGTCCATGTTTATGTGTATTCCCTCTGTATTCTATTGCAAAGCATGTGCTCTGACCAACATACCACCGCATACAATTTAAAGAAAAATCTATTTTTCTTAGTACTGCTCTCTAAAACTACACAAACATGACACTGGACGTAATTAATTTAAATGAGCAAATTTGACACAGCTTTTAACTAACCAATCCGGGCACAATATGTTTAACTGCTTCACACCGTATGATTCCACTAATCCGAAGAAGTTCATGTTGAGTTGAGCTTCATGTATGGTTGCAAACTTACTATATTTACTCATTATTGACATAAATGCGTTGGTGTCATCTTAAGTATTAGGCTGGTGTTAGTCTAGGTTTTTATTATTCTAAACAAATCAAGAAGAAGAAGAAGAATGTACTTTATTGTCACATACACATTGCAAAATTCATCCACTGCATCTAACCCATCCCTTGAAGGAGTGGGCAGCCACTGTACAGCGCCCGGGGAACAACTCCAGATTGAGATGCCTTGCCAGGTCAAACAACACTGACTGGAGAACCTACCTAACATGTTTTTGATGGTGGGGGAAACTGGAGCACCAGGAGAGAACCCACGCAGACATGGGGTTTGAACCTGCAACCTTCTTGCGGTGAGGCAACAGTGCTAACCGCTGAACCACTGTTCCACCTTTTTTTTTTTGTTTTAAAGGCCCAAACCAACAATAAGTTGGTATCTCAATACTTTCTGACTTACCTATCCTGTCTGTGGCACACAGCCCCAGGCTCATTGGCTCCATAAGACAATCAATCAATCTTTAGAACATTTGTTGTTTAAAGGCTCAGTAGTTTCATAAGACAGCTGGACTCTTTTGCAAAAGTTACTCAAACTATTTTCAGCACATTAAGTAGTCTAGTGAGAATTGTCAGTCCCAGGATGGTGTGTGTGGGATTGACACATTGAAGTAGTTTTTGGACAGCACTCTAACTCTATGGCACAGAGGAATAAGTTAAATTTGGCTTTGGATACACTGATAAAACTTGTTAGTAAGATCCATTTATGCTTGGTTTAGGTTTTCAATGGAATTTGTTGACCATAAAAAAGATAATCAATATATCATGATGGTAAAAAGGACCACAAACAATAACAAGAAAAGGCAAACATGGAACTCAAAAATCCAACCAATATCATTGGCCATCTCTATCAGTCTATACAGTATTTTGGCCAATAAGAAGAACAAAAAGTACATAATGATTTAAAAACAGTGTCATCAGTACCACAGGAATCTGTAATGGACAATACATTTACTGTTCAACCTCAGAATATCCTGCTTCTAGTATATATCTGTGTCACAACTCTTAACTATATTTAGAGAATTATTGACAAATGTGAAATATAAATTGTTACATTTTTTGTTTGTTTTTATCTCACAAATCACCATCGGCATTGGCTTTAAATGTCATGCATGTTAACTAGTTAAATATTGGCTTGTAACAAAGTTACCAAGGTGACTTTGATGCACTTTAATGGAGACCTATTAAACTGCTTTTCCAGTCCTATATTGTAGTTCTGTGACTCCTGTATGGCAGCTTTGCATGATTCAAAGTTCAAAAAAAAAAATTTCTATCTTATACTGACTCTTCATGTAGGCCTTCATTTCAGCCTCTGTCTAAAACAAGCTGTAGATGCTCCTGCAACTTGTGTTTTATGTCTTGACCATAATTACTATCTGTTAAAATACATTTGCTTAAGTCAATGTTTTGGTCCGGGAACACGGCGACATTGCTACAGTGCGACGGTCGGGGCAAGAAGTACACACAGTCAGACAAACCAGTTTGACCCCATTATCTAAACCACTTTATTCGTTGTAGTTCGTTGTTAGTCAAGATGGCGGCGAAGATAACAAAAACAGGGATTTATTAATCTCGTATCGTGCCTAACTTTAGTGGATCATAACATATCGGGTATGGAATTTATATGCAGATGCTTCGGTTCAAGATGAGACCGAATTTTTCAAACATGCTTTCACAAGTGCAAAGACAATAAAACACACATAAAAACAAGATACATGATGTATAAAAGTATATTTTAAGAAGGGACTTAAAAGAGTTCACTGACTCAATTATTTCAATAATATAGGTTTTTCAAAAAACAGGTCCGTTAACATAAATGGGCGCAACAAATGTTAGGCTAATGGGTCCAATAGTATACGAGATTAGCTGTGGACAGATACACACATGACCAAACCAGAAAACTCCTTTAAGAACTAGGTTGTTGTTCATGGTTGGTGGAAAAAGCAAAATAGAAAAGAAAGATTTATGAAGAGAATTCAGCTGTTATCTACAAAGTATTGGGAGAAGTTGTTTTAGTTAATTTGTTTGTCCTTTCTGATATTTATTATGTGCCTGTGGCGAGCTTCAGACAAGTACAACAATGTATCTGTCCTCCTGTCATCCACCCACTTTTCTTATTTCATGCTTAGCTGGGAAGCCATGTTGTCTCTGTGACTGTAATATCAGGCAGTCAATCACAACATCTGTGGGGATGAAAATGTTCTTCAAATGACTTTTTTCCATGTTCGGTTGATTATTTTGTATATTTAAGACGCGTGAAAAGTGGTGCAGTGAGTGGCAGAAATCTTTTAGTCATTTCACACTTTTGTTCTTTTCATTTCAGGCTTTTTTCCCCCCCTAGAAGTGGACTCCTTTTTCAGCCTCCCCTATTTCCTCATCAGATTCCCTCCCTCCATAATTACCACTTATTAATCTTAAATGAGAGCCCTAACACGTTGCATGGTTTTAATACACCCCGTTAATATGAGAGGTAATTTATGGGGTGTGGGTGTGATGGAGGGATGATGGAATGAGTGTCGTCCATCACAGAAATCATTAGAGACTGGAAGCTCTCTTTCACTCTCAGTCTATCAAAGAAATAGACACTTACTGACTCCTTCTCAACATGAGCTGATGACACAGGTGAGTGTCAGCTAACCCTCAAGCAAATACCAAACCTGTAACATAAGTATATGAGAAGGAAAATATACACATTTTACACTACAGGAGGAGCATGTTCAAGTATAAATAGGAAACCGAAGTAAATATATTCCTCCATCTCCACTTAAAGTCTTTCTCTCCTTCTCTTCCTCAATTTCCTTTCTTCTCCTCTCCACTCCTGTCTTTGTGTTGTGTGCCCCATTTCAGAGGCTTTTCAGGGGCTGAAGTGGCGCTTGGCTATGCTGAAGTGTCTGCACTGCTGTGCCTGAGCCTGCAATTCATCGACTGTATATGTGTGTGTGTGGGTGTATGTGTGGGTGTGTGTGTGCCCGAGCCTGCAATTCACCAATTTCACCGCTAATTAGCCCACAAAGGCTACCGGCAGGGAGGAGCAGAGGAGGAGGACGAGGGAGAAGAGGGTGGAGAGGGGTGGCATACGCGGGAGGTCCAGACCAGAGGGGGGGGGTGGCGATGCTGGCACAGCTGAGATACATATCACGGGACAAGACAGACGCCTGTGTGTGTGTGTGTGTGTGTGTGTGTGTGTGTGTGTGTAGGGGGGTGTGATGGTGGAGAGCGTATGTCTGTGTCAGAGCATGTATCCCATGGCCACTCTCTCTTGCTCTGGCGATTGCAGGGTTGGTTGCAGCTGTAGTTCAGCGAGTCTTAACTCCTGAGGCTGGTCCCAGCATGCCCAGTCCCACTACGCCTACTGGCATAGACTGCTGGTCCTCTGCCATCACTACCTCTGTGTGTTTGTGTGTGTGTGTGTGTGTGTGTGTGTGAGAGAGAGAGAGAAAGAGGGAGGAAGAGAGAGAGAGATTCACATCCCTCTTGCCAATTGTTTTACTACGTATCAGACAGGGGCCTTCCAGGGAGGCAGGCTGCCTGGCAGACAGCCACCAGAGAGCTGTGGAGTTTATCCAATGTTTTGTTTTTGTTATTTATTTGTTTGTTTGTGTGTTTCAGTGTGGTCTGTTTGTTCTGTTTATTTATACACCCGTATATGTATGTCAAGATGTATAGAGTAGGTGTACATGTATATTAACATATGCACCTACTTTATACACATCCACACCTTCACATGCACATACATATTCATCTACACACAAACAGCATACACAAACACACATGCATATAGGCTACGTAATCGCATATATATATAGATAATATCACTCTATATATGTGTTGTACAATATACTTGCATATATTTTACATGTAGATAGTTGATATGTATAAACATATATAAATTAATACTAAAAAAGGTGATGCAAACACACATATATATACATAAAATAATAGACAGCAATAATTTTTAAATAAGGATAAACAATATGATTCATATGAGGGAGAATATTTAAACCTGCAACAAGCTCAGCTGGTGCTGACTTGGTCAAAACAAAAAGAAAAAAACACCTTAACACGTACCAGGCTGATTACCACTCACTATCTGGTGTTTTATTCAACATGTTATTAATGATGTACCATGTTTCAGATATTGTATATGTCCGTCCTGTCTGTCCCCAGAGTCAGCAGCTGTACTTTCTCTCTGCATAGCGTTTGGTTTTATCTCTTTGCCTCCACAACTCCATAGCGGGTTAGTTCGCAATCAAGCACGCCTAGTGCGTCCGGAGAGTACCATATGAACGTTTGCGTGGCCAGGCTCCACCTGTGGCGAACTTGGACATGGGGTCGGATCAGAAATATACATTATCATACATTATAGTTTGGTGCCCTGGAGGCTGTGACAATCATGGCCAATCACATTCACTACTTTCACCCCCCAGCCTCACGGGGCTCTCCTCTAACGCACTGACAGTTTGGGAATCCCGTTGAGAGTTTTCCTCAGAGGAAACTTATTTATTTTGCAGTTTCAGATATAAATACAGCAGCTCGAATATACTTCCAAGAGCAGAAGATGACTCTTAGTTTGATTCATCAAGATGTCAGTCGCCATGATTTCCGTGCGTAATAGTGCGCGATTCATTTGTCATCTCATTGATCCATACAATAATCATGTGCCGTTAAACAGTACTTCCATAGTGCCAGACAAAAATATACATGAAATGAAAGTAGAATGTGTGGTCTAGTTTTGTTTTTTGTTTTTTTGTTTCTTTTCTGGAATTATTTTCAAAGTTAAATTCGGTGAAACTTGACTGTTTTACTTGCAAAAATAATTGCTCACATTCTGGAAACGAAACGGAACACCGAAACAATTCTATCGTATCATGTTGCTTATCACAGCCACACGTCTACCTGTATTGTAATCAAAAATGCGAAGCTCCGGGTGACACTTTGGCCAGACTAGTTAAAAAAAAAACATGATGCGCAGCTGTTACCTCGGTGGCCCGTGGTTTGGAATGGAGACTGTTTTCAGTGTGTCTCCAAAACGCCTGTTGATTTGCAGTAGAAACTGTTTAGAATAATAATTCAAAACGACAGGCTCAGAGGTTTCTGTGGTTATTTTACAACAGTCTGATGTAGCCCTGAGATTACGTTTCAACAAAACAAAACAAAAATCAGATAACATGCAGCCTCAATCTCACTATTGGACGTTGTGTAAGTTGGTTTTACAATATTTTAAGTAAAGAAATATACTATTTTGTGTCATCCTCTAAACTTCACTGAGGTGAAGGCAGGTTATCAGAAAACATAGGCTATGTTTATATCCTTCACATTTGCCATATTTAACCACAACAGAATAATGCGTCCAGAAGCAATTGAACAGAAACTGTGGCAATTATTTTCATCAAATATTTTTAAGAAGGTAGAATTAAACTTCCACTGTGTTTCACTCTGGCCAGCAGGGGGGGGGGTGTGTGCACACACACACCACCTTCCCGCGCTAATGTATACATTCATTGGCATATTTGGATTGCCTATTTATATAGTGTAGGCTACTTATAGACAATACACTAACATAACTAAATAATAAAAAAGTACATAGACCTACATAAACTATAAAAATACATATACAAGTACGTAGAAGCTTACATAGGCCTACACACATACAAAATAACAGCAAGACCTATTTAAAGATTTTAAAGCATCATAACAACTATCTAAATAACACATATTGCAAAACATTAATGTTTTGGTTCATGCAAATAGAAACTGTCAAATAGAAACTATGGAAAAGCATCATAAACCACCAAACAGAATTCAGCTAGTTAGCATACAGACACATATCACTGTGGGGAAAAAGGAACTTTGCTGATTGACAATATTCTCCAGATGCCCATTTAGCAGGCCGGTGGAAAGAAGAAGCACGGGCCTGTGTGAGTGATGGCTTCCTTGCCCTGTCTCTTCTCCCGGCTCACCACTGATGGATTAAAGCTCTGGACAGGTTTCAGCCCTATTGATCTCACCTGCCATGGCTGCTCACATCAGTTGGTGTGATGGTGTGATGGGGGATAAGATGGGATAGAGAGCATGGGTGGGTCGGGGGAAGGGCGGGTGGTAGGGTGGGGGTTAAGGATGTTTTCCCACTTGGCCAGTTTCAACTATTTAAGTGAACTCAGGGTGATTAATCAACATGTTTTGTCAGCATTAACTGTCCAACTCAGACACTGCCCTCTGAAAACAAAATTACACTGGAAAACAAGAACCTGATGCTAATTACTACGAGTTTTGTAGAGGGAGTGGGAGTAGGCTATTGCTAATTAAATGAGCTGACCTATTTCTACACTAAATTAAATTGTTTGCTAGTGTTTTAAACAAGCCTTGGAGGACTACAGTTAAACTTAATGAGACTGTTTATCTACTAGGTAAGGTAAGTTATACGTTGTTGTCAAATACTGCAGAACCTAACATGTTTTTTTGATGGTGGGGGAAACTGGAGAACCCGGAGGAAACCCACACAGACACGGGGAGTACATGCAAACTCATGCGAACTTCTTGCTGTGAGGAGCACTACTAACGCTTGCTAATTACTATTACTTGCTAACACTTGCTAATTAATAATAAACACAGAGCTTTGCATGTATCTTTGGTTATAAAACAAAGCATCAGACAAATGAAATATTTGACCTCATAATGGCATTACATGAAAAGACAAGGGATAACCAAAGTGAAAGACCAACTGTATCTGTGCCAAATTTCACAACGATCTATGCAATTGTTGTTAAGATCTTGCAGTCTCGACCAAAGTGTTGGACCGACTGACCGACTGACAGCCTGAGAGACATGCATTTCCATCCCTAGAGCCATGCCACAAAAAATAAAGATGTCATTAAAGTTGAGGTAAACTAAAACCTATTTTCCTCCAAGACAAATCATTTTTTCTTGCTTCGCGTTTTTTGGCACACTCAAAGATAACTGAGTTTAGTGAGCACATGTGAAAATACCCCAGGGCTGTGTTTGTCACTGCAGATTAACAATTGAGACTCATTTTCATGTGGTGGACTATCACCGTCCTCCATGCTGGCTTATCTAACTAACTGATAAATAACACAGTCTGTCACAATGATAACAAGGTCAATTCAATAGGCTGACCAACAGCAATGTTTTCCCTAAAGCGTTGAGCAGTCACATCTGATGCCTGCACTGACCTCCATGCTAATGAACACAACACAGAGAGATGGAGACTGCGAGAAAGAGAGAGAGCAAATGAATATGAATGAAAGGCAAATCTATCAGAAACACGCCTCCTTTAAATAACCCCCTCCCTCGTTCCCCTCCTCCACTCCTTTCCTCACACTCCCACACCCTCCATCCTGTTATATTTTATTCTCCAACGCGTGGTGAATTTAATAAATATATGCAAATGTGTGCTGTGGAACATGACGAGTGTAAATCAGGCGAGGATGTTCTTTGAGCGCTGCCGAGATTGAGGCTGAGAGCTGACCCCGGGTTAATCATTTTTCACTTCCCTATCGCATTCAATTCTGCTGCCGCTGTGCACGTGTGTGTCCATGTGTTTGTGTACATATGTGTACTACAATGTGGCACGTGTGTGTGTGTGTGTGCATCTGAGCTGTGCTTGTGGAGGCAATACACAATTCATTACAAACTTTGTACACATGATTAGGAAAATATTTACTTTCAAATTTATGCTAAATGTGATGTCAGTACAGTAAAAAAGTGAAATCTGAATTTTGGTATTTCACAAGTTTGCTTTAGATTTACTTCTTTAGCAGTTTGTTTCCACATTTTAATTGAAGTGACAGCCGGTCTCCTTTAACTGCACTTTGGTTGGGATTTTGAAAAAGGTTTCAATGCAGCGATCAAACGTGTGGAGATCTAACAGTGTTATTTTTGCTCTCTTCCAAAGGTTAAAAAAAGAAAAGCGCTGTTGTTGCCTCTGAACTGCTGTCCTTACTACAGGAAATGATCTCATCCAAAACCGCAGACATGAATTGTCTTCCAGCTCATAATGTTTAGTTAAGCCTACTGTTTTGTCCTTCTTTGGTTCCCCTGTTGTTAGATTGTTGATTGTGAAGTAAACAACACAATGCTCAAATGCTATCAAGCGCTCTAAATGGACCAGGTGCGTAACGAAGGCAGCCTCCTGGACTGGTGCATAATTACTTTTCTTCTAGTGCAAGCATGGAAAATGTTCACACATTACTTACAGTTTGTCTATTACATGTTGAGATGTATTTCACACTACTGTAGGTTCCAACTGTATATTTAGATCAGTAGTTTAAAAGTGTCAATAGCAGCGGTGCTCGAGTAGCTGGCTAATCAGTTGTTGTTATAAATATAACAATGAGGGATCTAAGCAGAGTTGCAGCTGGAATTACATGATTGTGAACTTTCAGGAGACATATTTGTCTTTGTCTGTTGCTGCGGAGGTCACACATAGCTTTTTAGCACTGGTACAGTGAAGCTTGCTTTAGATGTCACACTGTATCATGCTGATCTGTGTTTAAGGCCCGCTTCAGAAGAGAAGGAAGGAGCTATTTAACTGCTTCAACTCTTAAATCTGCTTTAATCTAATATTTTGGTCACTTGTTGTATACAACATAGACTTATAATCTATGTTAGCAACCAACAATTGGTTATTTACACATCTATAGCAACATTAGCATTCATTTGAACTCATGTTTCTGGCAACCTGATGAATGTAAGTCCAATATTCACTCACCATTTAGCTCTGGTTCTAGCTCTCCACCAATTCCAAGGGACAAAAGCAACAACAGCAAAGGAAATATACAAGGTACAAGGTAGATTTATTTGTCACATGAGCCCACAACAGATTTTAAAGTGATATTGAGTTTGTAACTCCCTCCTGCTATGTAGCAGATAATTTAAAGTAATATAAAAAAAACTATGTTAAAAATGGCAAACAGAAATATTCAGTGGAGCAATATCTGTCTCTCTCCACCAGTAAAGTTGTGGACCAGAAAATCGAAACAATGAGGTGAAAGACGCTAAAACACTCCATAACTTAAGAACGGCAGAGTCGGGTGATGACACTCTGTGGGATCATCCCTACAAGCGATTCACATGTCATTTGATCAATTGTTAATATACAACAGCTTTAAATTTCTTCTTATGTAGCTATAAAGCAGGAGATACAACCAGTGCTAAGTCATGTTTAGAGTATTGACACTGGCGTCACTGAACACTTGCTTCTCCGCTACTATTGTGTCAAATACCCTATAATCAAGTTATTTATCATTGAAACTGTCTCGTGTTTCAACATGCAAGAGATAAGATAAGGTAAATAAAGAAATTCTTAATGTTTAAAAAATCATTTGGTGGTAATGAAAATGATTCAGAAGGAGCCTATATGATGCATTCCCCTTACATGATATATAAATCATGACACACAGCTGCTTTTAATCATATTAAATATCCTTATCTTTATCGGTATTGGTGATTCTGGTCCTAGTTGTACTTATCAGATCAAAACAAAATTTTTATGAAATTCTCCACCCGTAGCGATTGTTACAGATGTTTATTCTGATTGACACACTGAACCACTACAACCAAAGGATGATCTTTTTTAACTCACCAAAAAATTGTAAGGAATTCAGTGTCACATATTTGGTATCTTTAATCTTTGAGGTTGTGACTGAATGAAAAAGGCAAACATGGCCCATGTGTTTGTCTTTGTGGCATCAAAGGTTTTTAAAAGACGCGTTGCGTTTAGGTGTCAGTAGTTTTAGTTTCTGCTGAGTGCAGAGGCCGCCACCATTTGGAGTTTTGCTGCTAATAAGTTTCTGCTCTGACTTTTCAACTCAGATGAATACATCATCTAATATTACACAGACAGAAGCCTCACTGTTTTCTGATCTCTGCCTCTTTGCCATGCTTTTTTAGAGATGCAAGTACATTCAAAGACGGGGTTTTAGGTTGCAACTGTTTTTTTAATATGCTCCCATCAACCTGTGCTGAGTCATAGTCCAAAGTCGACACACCAACTTTTATTTAGTGAAATTATCTTTTGGTAGGTGATGTTAACACTTTCTGCAGATGCTTCATGTATCACGAATCGATGTAATGTATGTTTGCATTGTTGCAATCACCTGTCTTCTGATCTGTATTATAAACCTGTTTTTTAATAGTTGTTATAATATAGTGGTGTAGTACTGTCTTGTGCCATTTGACATCTTAAATAAACTGATAAACTTTATTATACAAAATAGTATACAGTCCAGACAAATGTTCAACTGTAAATCCTTATTTTGCACTGAAGGCAACAAACATGACAGGACAGTAAAGAACACTAAGCTGTTTCTATTAATCTTTAATGAAAGATTAGAGAACTAAATCGACTGGCTGCTCATTTTAGCTGACTTGTGTTGCATAAAGCTGAAAAACGATGACAACAGCATCGTTGCGGTGCTTCAAAAGTAGCACATTACTGTCTAAATTAAAAATGTCCTACTCTCATACCACATATCATATGTGCAGCATTGTGTGGTTGTGCAAGACCATTACTGGTTGCTGACGTGAAGAAATGAGTCCATGGCCTCACAGCAACTGCAGCATGCTTATTCGCTAACATTTCGCTGTGGTCCCTCGTTCATGGTTTGCAGCTAAACTATAACTTTCCTCAACATTTCATCACACCACTAGACCACAAATGGAATTGTTGAAGGACCAGAGAAGACCCAGTTAAGAGGAAATTCTATATCATTCTTACAGGCTTAATTCCAAAATGATCAATGATTTGATCTTACTACTATGCATCCAAAGCCTGATAATACTTCTTCCTCGGAGCCATAGAGCTCCATTGTTGTCCAAAAAACTTTTGAAAACACATCAGTGTTGCATTGGCTGACATGTTCCTTCATTATGATGAACATGAGCACTTTGAATCAATCCCACATACACCATCCTGCTGCTATAAATACTCACTAGAGCACTAAATCTGTGGTTCAAAATAGTCCCAAACAAATGCAATAATTAAATAAAGTTTTAAAAGATTTATACCTTTAGTCAGAACCAATTGGCTTAGAGTTGACTGCCACAGATAAGGTGGAGAAGTCATAGAGATTTGATATTGAGATGGACTAACACAGGGGTTTTCAAAGTTGCCCCCCAAGCACATCTTTAGTTTACTTGGCAGGTTTCGCTCAATTCCCGGGTGCCCGTGGGATCATGATTATATTATTTGATCCCATAGACACTTAACATTTTAGCCACAATAGCCTAAAATTGCCGTTTGACATAACTTCTGACTACACCAAATAGTTTTTAAAAACGGTCTGTAGGTATCTCTATTAACATTGGCTTCTAACAGCCTTTTAGGACTGCATTTACGGCAACATGTGACGTCAGCGCGCCGTCTTGCGTCTTTTATGGCTGTCAGTCTTTAGCCTTAGCGTCAGCTAGCTAACTATTGAAAAGGCAAATGGATAGCAGAAGCCTCAGAAATCATACTGAACAAACTTGGTTGGTTACAGTCACGGGCTAATATGATAGTTCAACTGAAGCCGGAAAACTAAAAACTTTTAAAAACATGTATTTGTAGACGAATTTGTCCATCATTTTGTCCATTTTTTGTGAGCTACCACTGGCTCACAGACTTACGGTGCTCTCAGACCAAAAGCGAAGCGAGCTTTTGGAGCGGTTAGTTTACATACAAAGTCAAGACGCATAGAGCCGCGATTTCCTGTTGGGCTGCGCTAAGCGACGCGAAGGGGGCGGGGCCGGCGAAGCGCAGGCAACACGAAGGAATTCGAGTGAGTTGAATATTTTCAACTCAAGCGAGAAAGTCGCATGATGTTGAGCCGCGATAGCCTATCAGTGTTGAGATTGTCCGTACGTCAACGACGGCTTCAGAGCGTTGTGTGGAGAGGGCCGGGTAGAGCGGGGGATTGAAAATCTGCTGGCCGGCTGAGAGCTGCTAAACTTGGGGGAGAGGAGCAGGGAGAAGCGCTGCAACCACTGGACAAATAAACCCCCGTAGTCCATCTGGATTCTGCTCTGACAACTACGCCGTTTACTCGCGGGAGGAGCTCAGAGTAAACTGCTTTTATTAAATTAGCTTTTTACTTTAGTTTTTGGGATTACAACGTTGATTTATCTTCACTGGAGCTTCTCAGCAGCTATGAATTCATATGTTGATCAAATCTGCATCATATTGTAGTTATTTCGGCATCAGTTTAATCTGTTTATTGCTATTTAATCACAGCAAAATGTTTACTTTGGCTTCATACAGCTGTAGTAATGGCAAGTTGTGTTTATTCACCTTATCGCGTTAAAATCGCCTTCTTGCCTTGTGTGTGAACACTTGCAGCGAATGTACTCACGTTTGGTATGAATGCCGCATTAAGGTTAGTAAGCAGCATCAAGTCAGCCGTGTCACAAAAGCCCATCAGCATTGAGATCGTCCAGACGTCACGAACGTACTGACGTTAACAAAAAAAACCTTCCGGGGAGAAAGAGGAATAGACAAATCAATCGAAATCGAGGAAAAAGATTATTGTTAAATACTATTGTTAAAAAGTGTTTATTAATGTGTTAATATATTTGTTTATATTAATACTACAGCTCCTGCTGTGGTCACCCATAAGTGGAGGCTGGTGAACGTCATTATTATAATTATAATTTAGTAAACACAATAATAATGATGTTGTGTATTAATATAAAATATGTCTTCCTAGAATTATTAAACACTTAAACGTGTCCTTATAGCTGCATACAAAGACACTAGTGTTTTATAAACCATTTATTAAATGTTTGTGTACTGCTTATTAATGCTAAATACATACCTTTAGCATCCTACCATGTCCAGTATGTCATGTTACATTATCTCTTAGAGGTATCCTTCATAATCTGAGCTAATACAAGTCCAGGTAAACGTTGTGAGTCCATTTGGAGCTGCTTCCTGTAGTTCAGAGCGTTCCTGCCGTCTCCACCTACATTCCTGCCGGATGCGTCATCACAGGTTTATCTCTGCTCTTTTCAAATGATTGCGCTTCTAATCAAACATAATTTACTCGCTATCTCAGCCCTCTTTTGCCGCCTTTCTCACCCGCTCTCGCTCACCCTCACACATCCTCACCCCTTCGCAGTAGCCTCTTGCCCAGGGCCCGTTACCAAGGCAACCAGCATCTCATTTCTAAAGTGTCAGTTTGCATTATTGTCTTCACGCTTTACAGCAATAACCTCTCCTCTCTCTCGCTCTCTCTCTCCCCTCTGTCTGTTTCTGTTCTGTTTGTCTGTCCTCCCTCACAAATACAGACAAATACTCATACATACTTGAGATGTGTTTCAGGAAGGGAACATTTTCTTGCAGCAGATATTGAAGGCAGAATATTTAGTTTAGGACCAAGCTGTAAAATAACATTAAATTTTGTCCTTAAATTAAATGTTTGACCATTGAAACTGTACTTTTGGTGTCTTGTAAACCTATGAGGGTTGGGCACTTTGTATGCATGACACAAAAATGAAAGAAAATCAATCATTCAATCATACATACCCCCCTCTCTTTCCAATCTCTCTCTCTCTCTTTCTCTTATTGTATACTGTGTTTTCCGCTTCTCTCTGCTCCCCTGTACTTTATCCTTTATACATTTTTTCAGTGTCATCCACTTGAATTTCCCCTCTCTCACATAAATAATGCAACACAAACAATAATGCAAATAATATCATGCATAGAGTATGTAACTGTGTCTGCTGAGGACAGAATATCCTGAACATTTGGATGTTGTTTTTACATTGTTGTTTCCACAACAATCGCTTCTTTGCACCATATTTTATATTTAACCAGTCAACAAAGCAACATATATATATTATATATATATAACATATTAGTCCAGATTTCTTTTGATTTGATTAATTGGAAAAAACAAAAGGCCTTGGAAGATAGTCTAGGATGTGCTGGGCAGCAACATATTACTCAGTAAATAGTATTACTTTCCCCACTAAACACAAAACAGTAATAGTATTATAGTTATTAATCCAAGTACGTTACTGCATAACCAGAACACAATTTGTGTTTGTTTTGTCATAGACTGGCATCTTATAATGATGTGTATGTGCGGTTGCGTGGCAGGTCAGAGGCAGTTCAAGTCAGCTGCTAGAACAAGGGGGATAGGTGTTCTGTTGTCAGCTGGAACATACTTATAACCTGTACTGTATAGCATCATGTGGTTTTAGAGACTGCAATGTTTCAGTTTGGCAGATAGTTAACTCCTTACATTAATTATTGTTCCAATAAAGTGGATTCAATTCTAAAACAGGTTGTCTGTCACTTGTGAAAGTGATACAGTAATGTAACGAGTAACGTAACCAATTACTGTTAAATCTCAAGTAATAAGTAAAGTATTATTATTACTTTAACCGGAGTAATAAGTAAAAAGTAACTTGCTAAGTCAAACACAGACACAGTATTAACATACAGTACGTGGATTGTCTTGTCTTATTTAGCTATTGCATGAATTATTGCATTCCTATTTTAAATGAAATGATGACCTAGAGGATGGGCTTACAGTAACAGGTGCCTGAGCTATAGATCAAAGTATTAGGTGCATGTAACAGTAGAGCCCAATACAAAACAACAAAAAAGAACAAAGAAAACCAAAGAATCTGCAGCTGTTAACAAACCTGTACAGAGTGTGATAGCTTGAGAGACCTGTCAATCAACGCAAATACAGGACTAAATACAGAATACTACTCTTCAAAACTACTGTAATCAACATGTTTTATATTTTATGGATGAAATGATTATGTGCAATTTGAAAGGGGTCGCTCATAATGACAAACCCTCTGAATTATCACCTGACACAGCTGTTTACAGAGCATGTTAGCATCTTTCAGCTCATTGTTTTGGTTTTATATTTGCTGTTTTGGTTCACTCTCACTGCTCTCACCAGTGTCACAAAAAGGCCACGATAAGCCCACAGTATGCTACCTGCCCAGCACCAAACAGCAGACAAAGTTAGCAGCTAGCTGGTGAACATATAGTGGAGCATTTAGCAGTTAAAGAGTCAGATATTTCCTTCAGGAGTTGGTGGAGACCAAAAGCAGAGCTAAAAGGAGAGTGAATATACGCAACTACAAATGAATAATGATAATATTGCTCTGTATCTGCTTGACGTATGAATAAGCCACTGTTTGCTAACTTGTTCACTCAATCAACGTTATGAGGTGATAATTTGGTAATGTTTACCTGAAGTGTTGCAGCCACTGACCTCAGTAGTGTTTTTGGAGCCATGGTATTCACTGCTTGATGCATTAGAAAGAGAGATAGGAAACCATGAGTTTCATAAAGTTTTGTACAAGTTTCAAATTGGTCACAGACAAATAATGCCTTTTTTTCACTTGTTTGAGATGCCATTGTAAAGTTGTGTATATTTTTCTCATGACAAGTTTCTCATAAACCCCAGTTGATTCATCCCATTAAATCTTTAGTAAACTGTGATTTCATCTCCCATGATGGAGATCTCAATCATAATCCTACATAACTCACGGAGGCAATTATTTGCTGTGGGCTCATTATAGTAATTGTATCTTCGGCTACATTGTCACATTTAGCTTACAAACATTTAAATGCAAACCACACACACTCTGAATATCACACATACACATTTTCTTTATTCAAAGGTATTCCATTTAACAAAAAGAGGCTTACTAAATGTATAGGTCACTCCTAACTGGATTTTATTAAAGCAACGTTTTTCTCAGGATAGAGGGTGTCCTTTGCTGTAAAGCCACTTGGGGTAAATTTGTGATATTGATCTATAGATCTTGTTAAACGCTGAATATAGAACAGTTATCAGAGGGCCTATATGTTGTGCCAAATCTTGTCCGTGTAATGCAACCATAGTGTGAGGCACACAATGGGGCCACAATCGGCCAGTCTTCTGCCATTTTCAACTTTCAAATCCATCCATCCATCGTCAACCGTTTATCCTGCGTTCAGGGTCACGTGGGCTGGGGGGGCTGGAGCCAATCCTATGGGTACACCCTGGACAGGTTGCCAGTCTATCGCAGGGCCACACATAGACAAACAACCACTCACACTCACACTCACACTCATACCCAAGGACAATTTTAGAGACACCAATTAACCTAGCCTACATGTCTTTGGATGGTGGGAGGAAGCCAGAGCACCCAGAGAGAACCCACGCAGACACGGGGAGAACATGCAAACTCCACACAGAAAGGCCGGGTCAACCGGGGTTTGAACCCACGACCTTCTTGCTGTGTCAAATCCAAACAAACACAAACAAGCTAATTTGAGGGGGAGAGAGCATTTGTTTTACATGATTTCATGAAAATCACCTGCAATAACATCATGCCAACATAAATTAAGTATACCGCACTAAAAAATAATTCAGTGTGGAGTTCTTCTTTAGGCTGGTATGGCGAGCTTGTTAACAAATCCAGCAGATAAGAAGCAAAATGATCATTAATTTGGAGTCTTTCGTCCACCAGGCAAATGTAAGTCCAATATCCACTCTCATTTTAGCTTTGTTTTTGTCTCCACCAACTCCTGAGGGACACATCTGGATCTTTAGCTGTTTAATGCTCCACTTTGTTCACTTGTTAGTCTATAATTATGTCTGCTGTTTGGTGCTGGGTAGGCAACGTACACTTTTTCCAGCTTTTTGACAGAAAACATCTGTCAGGAAACTGGTGAGAGCGAACGGAAACAGTAAAATTGGAGTTGAGGGGAACTGTAGAGCCAGGTGATAATTATTTATCCCCTTCACATTCGAGTACTCATGAGATCCCCTATATACATTTATTAATGTAAAAATATTTATTATAGCCACTTAAAAAAAGGAATGTTAATCAATTATCTCCACAACAAATGGATGTTCCCACGCCCTCTTTCATTTCATATAAACTTTCATATATTTACAAAGGTTGTGGATTCCACATACATAAATGCTAAGAAAAAGGAAAAACAAAACAATACTTTCAATACTCAATCTTACTCCAATTGAAATGTGTGTGTTAAAATGCCAAACATGTAGGTATGAGTCAAAGTAATGCAAGCATTTTGTGTAAGTATCACCAAATGTAAAGAACCAGGCGTTTCCACAAAGTGAGCACCGGTTAAAACGTCTTAAGTGAACATTACCTGTGATCTCATTCTCATTAGAAACTGAGAACAGTGTTGAGTAGTGTTGATAGTCCCCACAGTCTGAAGATTTGTGTGAATATGTGAAAACGTGTCTGATGTCGGAGAGAAGAAATCCATTCCTCAGCTTTATGTCAATACATCAGCTAAAGGGAAGCAGATAGGACATGAAGGATGCCGGTACAGAGGAACAGTGATTTATATTGGACGTGTGAACTGCACAGCCACAAGTAAGAACACAGAGGAGATGTTTGTTGGATACCACACTACATGTCACATGTTTATAAAAGCTTAAAATTGAATATATGTACACATTCATTACTGTCTAAGTGATCTTTTTATTGTTTGAGTATTCGTCAGCTGACTCGTTAAGAGCTGGAGCAGCAGGTTAGTGATGTAATCAGAGTTATCTCAACTCAGGCTCAGATGCTTCCAATTTAATGCATTTATGGGCATTTAGGCAGGAAGAGCCTAACAAAAAGATGCCATTAGTTGCATCATGGTAAATGTAGGATCCAGGGTTTTTGGAGCAACTTAATGGAAATGCAATACCAAATTTCTGTAGAGCCCCATTAAGTTAAATGACAACAAGGCCAAACATCCAGCTTCAAAAATATAAGGATTTATTACTTTTTTCTGTTTTTATCTTTGTGTTTTCATCAGTAGATCAGACAATTCAAACAATTTCAAGATGTCCCTCTGGGCTGAGGGAACTGGAACGCCAGCTGGATTATTCATTATTTTCTGCCTCTGGTTTAATCGGTGGATTGGAAAAGTAATCAATACATGAAACACTAATAAAAATAAGGCCCTAATTACCATAGTTACCTTGCGATTAGGACTTTATATATGATCATTGTATAAAATATATTATTGACTTAGCTATCCAACTGTACATTAAGTAATTAAAATTAGCTCCACCTCAACCAGCTAAAACAGTAGAACTCTAATTACAAGTTAATGCATTAGTATTAATATGAATATCACACTCTGAAAGAGGCCTGCCTAATGAGTACTTTCAATCTTTATATTTCAAGTATAATATTTCTGTAGTTAAAGTAAAACTTTAAATGCAGGACATTTTCTTGTAAAGGATTATTTTTACATTGTAAATAGAGGTTTTGAGTACTTCTTCATCTACTCCCTGACACTAATCTGTATACACATATTGTGTCCTTTTTGTGACATGATGCACATTAAGATAAAGAAGTTGGGTAAGGAAAATTCGGGACTGGTACTATGGTAGTGCCTTGATGTGAATGGCATGCTATATTTTCTCTACAAGCTCAGCTCTGTCCCGTGCAGGCCATCCAGCCCACAGTGCAGGGATAAGTCGTCCGAAGCCTCTCAGGACCTGGAAGGTTAATATTTGAAGGAAGGATGGTCCATAAATATGAGCAAAGGGACTTTTAATTAAATAAGCACTTCTTAAATATTCTCCTGGGCCTGCTGCTTTTGTTTAAAGATGATTGATTGACTACTGCCTCTCCATGCAGGACCATTAGTTTCGCCACTCCCCGCCATACTCCATACTTCCCCATCTTCTCTCTATTTCTCCAGCTCTGCCAACATTTCTCCTCCCTTTCTCTCTCAATTACCCTCCTCCTCTCACTTCTCTTTTTCCTCCGTTCCTTTTTCTCATTCATCCCGCCTCCTCCCTCCCATTCTCCATGCGTCTGCTGTCAGCTCCCCTTCCTTTTCTCTTTCCATCAGTCCACGTCCCTGAGCTTCTCTCAGGAGGCCCATATTTCTCTAAACTCATGACAAGGTAATGAGGCCATGCTAAATCCTACCACACCCTGGAGCAACATCAGAAGGTGGAGGGGCAGGTCGGCAACTGCCTGGCCTGGCTGCCTCCACGTCTGTTTCAGCCACACTCTAAGGCATCTGTCGTTGCTTGTACGCTAAATAAAACTTTCTGATCTGCAGAACCATGCAACCAAGACAAAAAAACACACTCAAAATGAATTCTGCCTTATTCACCCTCCTCTCTTCCTCTCCTTCTATTTGTCTTTACCTCCTTCAGCTCTTTCTATCTCTCCCTTCCCTCCTTCCTCTGGAGCTGTGCTGTAGCAGCAGTCTGCCATGCTCTGCTGATTTCTAGCTGGAAGATGGGGATCGGCAGGGGAGCTCAGTCTGGCTGTGGGCAGCTGAGCCATGGACAACACACACACAGGACAAATCATGCACACACACACAGAAACAGGTAGAAACTAGGCGAGTTTGGTCTAGGTATAAGAGGAATTGTGAGTGTTATGTGTCTGTGGACATTTGCAGTTTGTTTTACTGCAATCATTACAACTTACAGTGCAGGTTCTGTGTTTGCTGCATGGAGAAAAATCTTTATGTTTATCTCTATGCCTATAGATGACACTGCACTTGGGAGAAAATACAGTCCATCACAGCATTGAATGCACAGCATTTTCTCAAAAAAAGAGATGGCATGCGGTCCTTATATTTACAACCTTGAGGTAAAAGCTTGCTTTAGTTTTTTATGCATTTGTATGTAACAGAGTTTTACAATTATTATATATTGTTATGAAAAGAAAAGTCAATCATTAGCAGTGCAGACATTAATTATGTCAAAGCAAAAAGTGAACATTGTACTCAAATGAATTAGGATGAAATCAGTACTTTTTTATTTGTTACTATAGTTGCATTTACAAAGAAGTAGTAGCAGTAGAGAAATATTAACAATAATGAACTACAATTTCATGCAAACAAAACATATTATATATATAATAATAATGAGTTGAAAACATGTCAGGCAGGAAGGTAAAATCTTCAAACCTTCAATCTTGTAACAGCTCATAAACCACGATGTATTCATTAGTGAGTATTGATCATGTAAACTGAACAACATGTTTACCAAACACTTTAATGACAGTACTGAAAACCGAAATGCAAACAGAGAGAGTGACATGGATTGGTCCGTGTGGGATGGAGTGACACTCCACAGAGAGGAGGAGAGCGGAGAGAGGAGGCAGGAGAGGTGATGGAGTGATAATGGAGGCGGTGGAGAGAAAACACTTGGAGGGTGCACGGGAGGATATAGAGACGATGGTTGCTCTCCAAGTACTGGACAGAGAAGCAGGTAAAGTAGGCTGCAGGTGAATGGAAGAGGGGGATAGTGTGTGTGTGTGTGTGTGTGTGTGTGTGTGTGTGTGTAAGAGAGAGAGAAGGGGGGTAGGCAGGCATATTAAAAATGCAGCAGTGGGGAGCAGGCCGGGGATTCACAGTAATTAGATGACAAAACGGCGGCGGGCTGGAGATGAGAGAGAGGGGTCACACACAATGCCACTGCCGCCGGGTAATTTGTAAGTGTCAATCACTAGCCTGCCAGGGGAAAAGCGAGAGGGAGAGAGGGAGTGCGGGGGGGGGGTTAGTGTATAGAGGGAGGAGGGAAGGGGGGGCAGAGATAGAGGGAGTGAGACAGAATATGAGGGTGCTAGCGGGCTGCAAGAGACAGGAGCAAAAGGAGATTTTTATAAAAAAAGGAAAGTCAAAGGAGACAGGAAGAAAAACTAAAAATTTAGAGATAGAGAGAACAGCGTGAGATCCGAGGAAACAAAGAGAAGAAGTGACATCTGTTTTTTAGTATCTAAAATTTGGCTTAATAAAATAGAAAGGGTTAAGTCTTGAAATGTGGTCTGTTATTTCTGTGACTACAGACCATTTTCAATATCAGATATACACTTGTGCAACAGTGTTACACCATGTTATGATATCAACATGAGCTGCCCATTATTAGACAGACTGACAACTCACATAAACACAAACCGTATTTATATATATATACAGTATATATATATATGTAGAGAGAGAGAGAGAGAAATAAATTATTCTTGTGTAATTTCTATGTAGCTTTGGCAATATTGTTATTATGCACTGATTTGAATTGAACTGAGAGAGAGAGAGAGAGAGAGAGAGAGATGTTGCTATGCAGAAAATTTTGGTTTTATTTATTTAGTTTTTAAGGTTTCTGCCTAGACCCCAATGCAATTGAGGACAACAATGAAAAACAACCTTGTCAATGTAGGAATGTGAAATTCAACACCAAAATTTCTTTTCAGAAACAGTGTCACACCTGGTAATCCACTACCACCAGGGACTAGTTTTTTGGTTGAAAGCACTTCCAATGAAAGGAGTTCTGTGGATTATCCATACATGGATGTAGTTTCTGTAAAGACACATTTTTGTTTTGTTTTTAATCCCATGTGACCAGCAAAAACAAAATTCCTTTCACCTCCTACAAGCAGACATCTCAAAGACAGATATCTCAAAACATGGGCAAATGATCTAATAACCAGTCTAATGTTTAAATGAAGAGCCGGTAAAACCAGGAGAGATGAGAGGTTGACTTGTATCAAAGGCCGGCATCAAAACCACTGCAGTCACATTGTTCATCACATCCTACTGAGACACCAGGATGCCCCTGCCTTTATTAATAAACTGTCTCAGTTTAATTGCAAACTTTTAAATTCTGGTGCAACGGCGTCGACACGTTCATATCACTGATGCACAAAAGGAGCTGACAGGAAAAGCAGTGTACGTAAATATTCATCATCTTATAGGGTAACTGTATCGCTGCTTTTGCCAGGCAGTTTGACAGACAGGTGAATGTGCGTGTGTGTGTCTGAGAGAGAGCTCTTTCATTCTTTTCAGAGTGGGTACAATAGGGGTAGTTGTTGGCATTATTCCAGCGAACCAGTGTGACGGGCCAACACAATGGGCAAGCAGCACAGCAGTCTGTTGGGGTGCACGACAAACACACACACAGGATACTATACACTATAACCCTGTTCTTGTGTACACGCACAGACAAACCAGGGTAAAAGCATGTGGCAAATACGTAATCTCCCTTTACACATGCAAAATACTCATGCTGGTATTGTGTCAGCAAGTCAGGGCAGTGACATGACATGACGTGACATAACACCACTGAGGATTCCTCGGGGGGAAGCTGTCCTGCACAACCAGTGGTTTCTTTGCTTTCTTTCTCTGCAGCCATGCAGTTTCCAACCTGGAGAAACATATACATGCATACATTCACATACACACACACACACACACACACACAAGTGCAAACTCACACCACCAGATGAATACACACACTTTTGAAATATCAGACATAGTTCTCAGTAAACATAAAAGGGAACTAATACTGTATGTTGTCTAAAAAGAAAGAAAAGAAAACTTATACATAGCTCTTAATTGGCGTTTGTTTTTCTGCTCCTAATGACTTAGATCCTGCAAGCAAACAAATGTACTACAAAAAAAGAAAGTCTAATTCGAAAACTATTCAAACTTAACAGGTTTAAAAAGTTACTAAACTGTAAACTGCATGTTTAATTAATACACTTTTAATTAAATATGCATAATTAGAGCCAATTAAAATCTTCACAGTTGAAATACACAGAATAGAAAATTCATGAAATACAACTGAGACAAAGATAGACTAGTAACCTCTGTCTCTACCTTAATTAGAAGGAATTTGGAGCACTGTAACACACACATGCACACAAAACACCTTTGAAAGTGTCTTAATTGGGAAATGATTGAATTCCTCTTTTCTTCTCTGTTTATTCTTTAGTCAACAATTAGCAGCTCATAATGCATAGCACAGTGGTTGTTATTTATCCTTCTTTTAACAGCTATGAAACTAATTTTTTCCTGGATTAACAATACACTTTAAACGGACTTCATCAAGTATATAGCCAACTCCTACAGGATGTCAGGACCAGGGTCAGATCAAGATTTTAATAAATCTGAGGCCATGTGACAGTTTTAAGTTAACTGATTAATAGTCCATAAGTATTCAGATCCTTTACACATTGCAAAAACTCAGCATCAAATATGTTACATAAGCAAAAGTATTATTCTTATATTATTAATATCAAAGCATCTAAAATTCCTCAATGCAGCAAAATGCCTCCCTATATGTGTTGTATTAGAGTAGAGCTATTACTGTTTGGTAATTGAATCCATAAAAATACATCATTTAAAATATTATGTAAAATATAAATTTGTAAAGTAAATAGTAATAACAGCTGTCAAGTAGTGCAGTGGAGTAAAACAGTACAATATATCCCTCTGAAATGTAGTGAAGTGTATAAGTAAAGCATAATAGCATAAAATGGAAATACTTAAGTACAGTCAGTGAACTAAGCTGTATTCCACTACTGAAGAGATCTTCAAATAGCTTGTTTTCCAAACAAAAGTCTAAACCCTTAAGATATTCAATTTACAAACACAATTAAATGGAGAAAAGCAACACATTCTAATATTTGAAGCAGGAACCAGAACATTTTGGAGCATTGCTGCTTAATAATTCAGTTAAATCTTTATGTAAATTGATAATTCAATTGATTCACCACTTATTTAAGTACCATACCACCAACTGTAAGTTTATGGTAACAAAACAAATATAATATGGGGCTTTTTTATTGTGTAATTTATTACTAATATGTCGAATGGACCATTGAAAGACACAAAAAAGCTCCACATCATTCCTATTTACGATATGAGGAACAAAGATGAATGAAATCTTAATGAAATTAAACAAAATCTGTTAGAAAGCGATGTCATATAGGGGCAATTTCTTCAGTAGAAAGGAGTTCCAGGGAAAACTGATTTCATTTTTCCCCACTTTGACCAGCACCTACAGTGTATCAGACAGATATCTCAAAATTTATTTCAGTGAACCAACCCTTTAATGCTGACAGCTGATGTACACTCACCCAGTTAAAGAGTTGTGTCACACCTTACATAGTCATAATAGCAAGATCAGACTGTTGACACAGCCTAGGGGCCCCTTTTTACAGTAATACTGAACTACACTGAGTGCGATGATTTAAGAAAACAATTAATCTAAGACACAACTCGCAAGCAGCTGTGCACAGCGTCTCGCCTTTTGTGTGCACGTGTTTATGTGTGTGCAACCTGACAGCCTGCCACACAATAGGGGTCCAAGTGAGTGTGAACTCTATTCGTTCCCACAGCTGCCATTAACAGACGGAATAAATAAACAGCCTCTTGCTAATAAAGTGAATAAATAAATAATGCTTAAGAGGCCATGTTTACCTCTTCAGTCTGTCGATAAGTGCTACTTAACAAAAAGCAGGAAGAGCTTTTGGTTTCTGATTCTATATGTGTGGATGAACTCTTGTCGGTACAGTTAGTGTTTATACATTTAACTTGTTAATTACAGTCACTCTGACAATTATCCAGTTTGGTGGATTGCTACTCTGATTGTGGTTAATCTAAAACACCAGTTACAACTCTGGAGTAAGTAACAAAACAGACCAAAAACAGAAGCAAAGGTTTCTAGCCTTGCAGACAGTTTTAGTTAAACTTTCACTAATTGCTTCACTACTAAACAGCTTTTGTGTATTCGTTGTTAAAATGTGCTTACCTTGGTGGGTGGACAAAATATCACAAACTGAAGTCAAAGCTGCAGAGGTGCTACAAAGTTGTTATTGTGAAAAAAAAAATAATTCCATTGAAAAGACCCAAACCAACAATGTGTTATTCCATCTCTGAAGCCAGTCTGAGGCACTCAACCCCAAGCCTGTTCATCCCTAGATGAGGATGTAAATCATTAAAATGATTTACTGGACACTGTAGTTTTTTTTAGGAAACACCAAACCCGACCAAAAAAAATTTGTTGGACTATTTTGAGCGGTGGATTAATTCAAATTTGGTGCTCTAGTGAGTATTTACAGCAGCGAGGTTGTGTATGTAGGACTGACTCAAAATAAACTACAGTGTGTGAGTTCATGGTGATGAAAGTTCACTGATGGTAATTTAATTAATTAATGTGTTTTTGGACAACAATGAAGCTCTATGTCTCAGAGGAATATAATCAGGCTACACACATTGGTTGTTGGTAGGAAACATTCACTTTTGTTTTAGGTCTTTCAATAGAATTTGTTTACAATAAAAAAACCAGAGATCATCTTGCCAAACAGATGAGTTGATGCAATGGAACACGTGACATGAGAGAAGTGATTTTGGTGAAACATGTTACATATTTATTCAACACGCATGACCGTCCCCGCAGGGTCAACTTCACAGACTTTACAAAACATAGTATCCATGACGACACCCATAGGTTTCTAAAGACTTGTTGTGAAGCTCAATGTGGGCATCTCCGGCCGTCGCCATCTTCCAGCAAATACAAAAATAGACGAAGACGTGGAGCAGAGGCGGGCCAAACGAAGCCTGATTGCTAAACTACCTAGCGCACCTAGCCACCTGAAAAGTCACCCACCTTTCCCTCAAAATGGCAACATCCTAACTCATGCATAACTTAAGTTCTAAATATAATTTAATTGGGTGAGTTATATAAAAATTCACTTCTCGTACAGTTGTGATGAAGGGTGAAAATTAGCTTTAGATACCAAAACCATTTTTGTACCAGGCTGTAAACATGTTTATTTCTGCTGTAAAGTTGGGCATTTTAACATGTGGGTCAGTGGGACTGACTTGCTTTTGGATCCAGCCTCCAGTGACCATTCGAGGATTTGCAGTTTTTGCACTTGGCTTCATTTTTCAGCCTTGAAGGTCGCCGCTTGTGTTTAATCTAGTTAGTTTTGATATACGTATATATTTGTTTTGCTGAACAGCATAGCTTTTAAACATCATTTTGAATGTAGAATGTGTCATTATTGGCAAGAGATAAATGATGAGTTGTTTGGCAACAACATAAAAAATAGTATATGTAGATTAGGGTGTAGTCTATTTGGTTAGGGACATCCAAGAAAAAGTTTTAATGCGCTTTGTCCTTAAATAATATTTTTCACAAAGGATCTAATGGTCATTCTTTATGGACGTTTGAGCAAAATACTGTTAGTATGTGTAGACTATGTTTCATGTTAGTTGCTGTGGTTAGATGTTAAGGTTCAGTGTTATCTTGGTTGTGCTGGATCACTGTATGCTAAAGCCATTTGTTGTTTTTTATCTGCCGGGATCATGTCATCTTGCCAAAGCTAATTCCACGACTTACAACAAATGTGGGCCAGGGGCGTAAAGTGGACTGAGGGGAGGCACTGGACCCTCCTCTACTTCCTAATCCACTCCTTCCGGCGTTTTCTCAGACCACGCCAATCTTCAAACACATCCTTCATTTTGATCTCAACTACACATCTATAAAGTTCGATGCCTGCATCTTGCACAGTTGAGACGCCAGGGTGCAAACTACGGGGAAGCCAGGGGGAAATTAACTCCCCTTAATAAGACATCAGCTTCCCTAAAAGCACGATTTGTGATATTTTGGGGTCTCTAAAAATATTGACAACATGCTTTACTGACATTCATTTCTATATTTCTCCATCATCATGGATCCATGCATAAAATCAGGACCGTCAGACTTCCAGCCAGGGGCCAGTCGCTCCACAATCTCCTGTCCCTGGTCCTGTATGCTCCACCGCCCCACTCACTCTCCGTACAGGTTGTGTCGCTAGTACGACCGATGCGCTGTGAGCAGTTTTGTGATCGTTCCCTCTGGCTGGATGAATATTACGCATGATACATACATTACTGCTGTACTTCAGTATTATTTTCCTTTGAAACAGCATTTAGCCTTCCATGTTGGGAAATAACACTGTAATGCTTTACGTGTGATAAAGCATGATAGCTGACAATTTCTGGAGAGAAGTATGTAACCTAATAGTTACACTAAATACAGGCAAAGCCATTCGTTATTTTAGTTAAAGTTAGGTTAGTTGTGTTGCGTTTAAAGGATGTTTATGATTCCCAAAAGAATTTCCTTGAAACACATTTGAATGAAACCTGCAGAAAATATAATTGAACACCTGAATGAATAAATAAATAAATACAAAACATTCTAGAGACTTTCTTTGTGGGAGTTTTGACTTATTTTGCTTACAGCACTGAAAGCGTACAATTTGAAAATAAAACAGAACATGCTGTCAACAGTTTTAATAAACACTACTTCTTCAGTAGTAAGATGTTCAGATTTAAACTGTTTACAGCAAGGTCTGTGGATCATCCAGAGTTACAGAGACATTGTTTTTGGAAACAGTTGTTGCTGGTGAATTTTTCAAATGTCATTTGTCACTGCTTTGACAAACAAACAAACACAGTTCAACTCTATTGTACTGACTTGACAGCAACTGACTTTCAAAAGCTCTGCAGATAAAACGCAAAAAGAAAAAGGGGGGGGGGGCTGCAATTTGGGTGAACTAACCCTTTAAGAATGCTAGCTCCATTACGGCTTTTGAAAAGAAATAACAAATAATAAATAAAAGTGACATATATATAGTGTTTAAGATGACGATCCAGCTACAAGAGGAAGAACGAAGGAAGGAAGAGGAGGACCAGTGTGTACAGCTGGTGGTTGACTATAGACTATAGTGCGAAGCAGAGAGTATAGAGACAGAGGATGGAGGGAGGTGGGGGTGCAACAAGATGGAGAGAGACTGCCTGCACATACTGTCAAGGCAGTTAATATAAGGTGTGGAGATAAGGCCCCACAGACAAACATTGACCAAATCAGGCATTTCAGCAGCGCAGCCAGAACTGTCAGTCAGCCTGAGAGACAGACCAACAATCAGCACTCTACCTCTGATAAGGGCTCTACTGGGCGCGTGCAGGAAATAGCCAATCTGCAGCCAGCCTGGCAAGGAGGGTGATGGCGGGGAGTGGAGGGGAAGAGGGCGGTGTGATGATGGAGAGTGAAGGGGTTAGAGGAGGGAGTGAATGTAGAGAGACAACAAGTGAGGGAAAGTGGCCTATAAATTTAGAGCGAAATGTGGACCAAGAGTTCACAGGAGAGGATAATACCCGAGAGAACGAGGAAAGACGGAGGGAAGGGAAAGAAAACAGGATGATATTCCTCCTCACCCCACCCAAGTGCTCTCACAGAGAAAGAAATCCAGGAGGGAATAGAAGTGATGGGGATAGAAAAAAAAAATAGAGAGGTGTGATATCAGTTCCTAAAATAGTGTCTCTCCCCATTTTTGTGTCACCTGGGAACAGCTTGCACAGAAAGAGTGTGAGAACCAGGTTTAGACCAACACCTTACATTAATGATTTGCCAACAGCTTTGACTAGCTCATTATTCAATGTGCCGTTCGCCTTGCCTCGCACACAATAGCATCATTTCATCGTCTCTATTGATTAATGGTGCATATAGTGTGTACACGCGCGCGCACAAATTCACACGCTTGAGTGTGTGCGGTGCGCCTGAATGAATGATAACACTCCCTATTTAATGGAGGAACCTGCTTTGAAATTCCCTCATAACAAAATAAACACATCCAAAATGCTGGAGCGAATGCCTATGGAAATCCAACGTGGTGGAAGGCCACGCTGGCAGCTTGGATCCACACTGGCCCCTGTAGGTCACATCAGGAACTACAGTCTGGCAGCAAGTTTGGGTTGAGGAAATAAATTCCCAGCCGTTTACCTTTGTCAAACACATTTAGGTTCCTCCAAGCAAAACAGTGGAGAGCACCAACAGCTGGCGAGTATTTATTTTCAGAAGTGGAGTCAGAGGGGTGTCTGAGCTTCCTTGATCATGAACCAAACTGCCATTACCATGACCACTGATAACAGTAGGAATCGTAAACAAGCTAATCACAGAGGGCCTATTTGTATTCTCATTTGTGTTTGCATGCACTGATGTGCAGGGGGAGGGCGCAAAGACCAGAAAAAAAAAATAAAAAACAACAGGCGAGGGTGGTGGTGGAGAATGGGGAGGGACACCGGTGGAGGGTGGGTTTGTGTGCGAAAGGGTTAAGTTCCCCTCCCTGGTCGCATGCTGCTTTCCCTTGCTCTGTCAAGCCCCATTAAACCTGCTACACCACAGCAATAAGGTGCCATCAATTACAGGCACGCTGCCATCAATGCAGAGCACAGAGGAGACGAGAGGAGAGGAGAGGAGAGGAGAGGAGAGGACAGGAGAAGCAGGAACACATAAACAGGACAAACGGCCACATAAAAGACCTGCAGCTACATAAAGCCCTGCAGCCTGCCTCATGGACAGCTACACACACACACAGTTTCTCCCCGCTCTGTCTCTCTTTGCACCACCTCTGAGGTACAGCATCACTCTTTTTGTGAATAAGAGGATGCTTTGTTTCAAATATACACATTATGCATTAATTTCAGATTCACTTTCATTCAGGGCTGCAAAAAGATTTACAAAAAAAGGCTTTAAAAAGATTTGGGAACACCAGGTGACCACATTTATTGCAGTGTGCTTCTACTGCCCCCATGTGATAGCAGGGAAACGATCCAGGACAATAGAGGCATGAGCATCACATTCCGAACTTAAAAAAACAATAATTATACCCCTTACACTCATATCTGCACTCCTCGTCAAAGTCATGGAACATAAAAAGAAAAAAGAAAAAAAATCAATTAGACCATGACAGTTAGAGTAAGATCAATAACAGCGAGCATTCATAAAAGTGACGCTTTCATATTCGTGTTTCATCTCCATTTGAGTTCCTGCATTCCTCAAGGTTCTGGCTGTACTATCAACCATTCAACAAGAGAAAGACAGAACAGCTGTACTCCTTCAGTGCCAGACAAAGAAGGAAGACAGACCACCACACTACTGAGATCTGTGCAGGTAATTGTTGCCGACCAGCAAAGACAGAAAAACCAATATTTCTTTGCCTTTGGCGTTGTAGCCTCTTTAAAGATTACTGGGTGTAATACTGAGTGTAGCAGATTCTCTGTGCAAGTCATAAACTAACTGAAAATCAAATTTTTGGTTATTTAAAAAAAAAAGAAAAGTATGACACTACAAAAGGACGCGCAGTCACAGCAAGCTGCCAACTCAGGGTTTGGTGCCACAGCAATCCCTGACCTCATGTCAACCACTGAGTTTCACACAGTGTGGTGTGGAGCCCCTCTCCCCTTAAAAATGTGTTTTGATATTTTTTTTATTCACTTTTATTGTTTGAGCTTCACTGTACATGATGATGCATGTGCAGAGTTTGACACCAGATGTGGATGAGGCAATGGCTTCACATTCACCTGCTAAAAAGTTTTGTCTTATGTCTTCCAACACGTGTGGAGGACATCTTTAAAACTGGGAAACAGAGAGTACAGGTATCAGATCAGAAATCTGAGGTGAGGTATCAGAGTTTTGAGAGAGACTGGTACATGCCTAACAAAAATAATGCAATAAAAAGGGTCTAAGTTGGTAGGTATATTGTTGGAGGGTTTATTATTTGATTAGTCATTATATAAAAAAGTTGCACATTGAATACAGACATTTTCCAGTAGAAAATCTAAATGCGTATGTGTTTTTTCCTTTTCTGTCTTTCTCAGAAATGTTGGCGACTGGACAAAAGGCTTTCCTCACTTAGAGTAACACCTGCCAGAAGGAGAAGGAGGAGACACTCTTTCTGACATTATGTGAGAAATTTAAAAGGATTGCTTTACCAAAATAAAAAAAAAAACAACAACCACATTTTCTCCCACTTGACATCAGTGGCATCTATTTTGGTCATGCAGGTATATTATATTATTTTCCAAGGCTTTGAGATATCTATCTCTCATCACAGATCTCATTGTGAACGGTTTTAATAATAGGAATGTCAAAATCGATTAATATAAAATTTTTCATTTTGCAGTGCCAATGCTTTTTGACATTTGAGTAGACTAGGATTTTGGGGGCGTGCAGTTGTCTCAATTTAGTCTGAGGGGGGTTCCGCACTTTGAAGAAACCTGAATCAGAATTATCTGGATATTGTTTCTGGAAAAAATTATAATTTTTTAAATGTAAGTTTTCAATTCTTTAAGGAGCACAAACAAAAAATCCCATTCACCTCCATTGTACTGGGGCAGAGGCAACAGTTATCTCAAAAGCAAATAAAGCCAAAATTCCAGTAATGAGAAAACATGTTTTTTTTTTGTGTAATTTAGGTGAAGCAACCCTTTGACACAGTAAAACACACAGATAAATGTAAACACAACATATTTACAAACGGTCTCGTATTGACCTGAGTCTTATGTGGAGTTTATCTGTGAAGAGGAACTACTGCTGCCGGAGCTCTTAGTCTTCTGCCCTCTGGTGGCACTGGGCTGCCGCTGCACCCGCTGACTGGACGCCTCTCTGCTCTTCTCACTGTGGCTCGCACCAGCTTTACTGCGCACTGCCGACACAAAGTAGGAAAATACACCAAGTTAAAAGGAGCAGACGAAGTTCTTATGATCGTTGTTTCACATCTTACAAACAACATGCCGCTTGAATGAATGGAAAGGGGCCGATGAGAAGGAAAATATTCAAATGGAAAAACTGCAACTGCAAGAGAAAATGGTTCCAATTTCTTACCTTCTTTTAATTGCAATTTATAACACCGCACATCAACACTGCACACTTGACTAAAGCAAGAACCACAGAGTGACTAGAACTATGCAACTATGAAGTGCGATAATTCAGTGTTTCTCAAGAGACTTAGGGCAAGAACATGTTGTATCTGAAAGAAGAAGAAGAATTGCCGTGTAACATTATTACTCTTCTCTATTGGCTGCTATTACACCATATTTCTGTATTTATTATTATCCTGTAATCCTCCACATTTTCCACTTGAATCATACATGAATTAGGACTTTTTTTTATTTTTGTTTATTTTGTTGAGGAAAAAGGGCTGAAAAAAGCTTTTGCTTAATTTTACTCATGCATATTTTTAGACAAAGATTTTATCTTAAATTTTTTGAACGTTCTACCTCAGATTTGTGAAGCGATCCACTGTTTGGCATCAAATATTGACCATAAAGAAGAGTTTAAACCACAATTAACCATCAGGCTTCTTTCATTCAGGAGCAAAAATCAGCCTTTAATCTCTAAAGAAATAACAATTTGATACTTATCGTGATAATTATTGATATGGAAAGATATGAAACTTTTTATCGTGATAACATAATTGGCTATATCGTCTAGCCCTATGTTAGTGTGCAGCTCCCTGCAGTAAGACCCTGGAAATACCCCAACAGTGCATTTTTGTATAAGTCATGTCAAGATTATTGTTATTATGAGCAATGGTGGAGAAGAAGTATCAAATTATAATAGTACGAGAAAGATAATTTGAGAGTCAAGTCATGGCATTAAGTAATATGATATACTGTAATATCATCAGGTAGGCCTACCTACAGAAACAAAGTTCACCACAGCGTGTTATACAGTAAGCGCTCAATAAAAAACACACAGCTCAACCACCAATTAATGCGTCCTTATCTCAGTTCAAATCTCATAGGAGTCCATCTCTCAACAAACAACTCAAAAAATACTCTGTTTGAGGTTCAATTCAAAAGTTGGCCAACAAAAATAAAACCAAGTGAGGCCTCTCGTGTTTAATAGACAAGCTTAGTAACCGGGCAGTAACTTGGGACAGACCGGGCCTCTTTCAGACTTGTGCGTTTGGTTTGAAACGCCGTTTCACAGATATTTCCAAAGCTGACTGGTGGCTGTGTGTGTGACCGCTTACCTTACTACACGTGTCTTTCTATTGTGCATTTTTCCTGTTCGCCAAAGCTGCGGATGACCCGACGATTTCACCCACCAACACCACCCTGGGTGGCGGGTGCTACTTTCATTCCCTGTGGGGCACTTAAGTTTCTGTAGTGTCAGCTTCTGTCAAGCTTAAAGCCACTGTACAACATCAAGTCATGGTACAGCGTAGACTGCTTTACTCTCTCTTGTCATGTGACCAGAGTGTAATCGCAGCCTTCGTGATTAGAAAATCTCTTTTTATCATATCGCGATAATATCGCAAATGCAATTAATCGTTCAGCCCCAGTAAGTTCTACTATTAGGACCAATATGACTCCTAAGTCCTGCTTTCATTGGAGAGTGGGCTGTTTGAATAAAATGTTCCTCCTTCTTATGTTAATCTTTACTCCTATTAAGGAAGCAAACTGCTCCTTATAAAATCAGACAAACACAACTTTAGGATTAATTTGTTTCTTTCTGGCCACATTAATCCCCTCCAAAAATCAACTGTGCAGTGAATGTGTCCACTTGAGAACACTAGGTTCGGGCTTTCTAGTCCACACACACACACACACACACAGTTTTTACTCGGCATAATCATGAAATGAGGACAGCACAGCATGTAGTTTTGGCACGATCCTGGTCCATATAGTCAACGTATACACAACACTTATAATGTCAGAATGGCAAGCAAGCAGACAGATGGGAGGTGTAGGACACAGTGCAAGAGAGGGGACCTTGAGAGTGAGGAGAGCTAGCGTCTTGGGGGCCGTAGACCACAATCTTAGTGTTGACCCTTGTGGCTCTGGGGCCAGACGCTGAGGGAGCAACTGCAGGAGGCTTAGGGCTCTTTCCAGAGACCACAGAGTCCTCTTCTTCAGGAAACAAGAAGCGCAGGAAAAAAAAAATAGTATTCAGGGGGGGATAGAAAAGAAATTAGAAAGCACCGAGACATGCACACAGTGAAGATCAGCTTCTATTTTTTATGACTATCTATTGTAAATCCTCGGTCTGCGGTTCACCTCCATTTAAGTGGAAACCTCACAATGGGGTGAAGAGGGTATTTAGTTAGTGAGGGAGATTATATAGTGCAGAGTGCAAAGTCTTCTACAGTTAGTACAGTACTGGAGGAATGAGAATATTTCACATGATTGAAAAGGGAAGGGAGAAGCAAAGAGCACCGGAAGAATGACGAAAACTGAAAGTAAAAGGACAAAAACATTCTGAAAGTTGTGGGCATTTCTATACTTTGACATAAAAAGCTGGGAGCCTGTGTTCTGCAGACCCAGCGATCTTAACACTTTCACTCTATAGAAAAGTCCCACCCGCACACACACATAAACACACACTCTCTCTCTCTCCAGCACAACACTAGTGGTTATTCAGTCTATTTGGCACCTCATCAGACACAGACCTTCAATACGCAGGGTTTCCATTTGCCAGAGTTTGTGTTATTTCTAACCAAACTTTTTGAGGACAACCAACAGGGATTATCTGAGGGGGCATCCAACAGTAAGGGTTGATTTCCAGCTGTATGTGAAGGCGCAGGTATCAATATGCCTCTTGAGGCTCTCCAGGTGAGTGAAGTTATTTTTAATGAATGAGTGAAAATGTTACACAACAATGTTACACAATAAGCGTAAGACAGGCAGTGTTTTTCACACCAGACATTTTCCTTCCTCTAATGCGCACCGTTTCAACACCTAGTCCCGGAGCTTGTTCCAAATAAAGAATATCACGTGACTGATGACGTGCACAGCTTCAAAACGTCACTGGAAAGTTTTACAGCTAAATTCTGTGATTAACACATGTAGCTTCAGTGTCTGAGCTGTTTTGACCACAATCAGCTTTGTTTTTACCAGCTGTGCGCAGCTTCTTCATTTCATTTGTGCACTGCAGTTTTGGAGAATAGTGTCCATTAACAGCACACAACTAATGAAGGTTTTATTAGTAACTATGAATACGGATTTTTTTGTGCTTATATTTTATTTTGTCACTTTTCTGTGTGGACATGCAGACAGACCTGATTAGAATTTGTGTGTAGTATTGATTTGAAATACATCAAAAAACTGTGGAAAGGGCACTATATGAGTGCACTAAATACTGCATAGATTTCACACAATTTCACTCCAATAAAATGGCAGGCAGAAAACAGTGAACTCTATAGTAGATTATTATTATTAATAACATTTATAATTTCTGCACTTCATTTCATTTTGCCTGTTCCAGGTACCTGACTTGTCATTGTAATAAATACATTAAAAACTAAGTGAGACTGAAGGGTTGTTCATCAAAACTGAGTCTGACTTGAAGTACAGTTATTATTTTTATTCATCAATAACGATCCAGTGATGACAAAATGTGCTTCTTCTAGGTTCCTTTCTTTTTGTTATTTGAACTAAACTCTCACCCAGAGAAAATCCCCCCAAAACGTTTTCACTTATTTTGCCTGATAAGCCTGTCTCACAGGAGGAGAATTCACAGGTCTTATCTGTTAGGGCGCGGCCACTTACACCTGCACCATGACGCGTAAAAAAAAATAGGCTTTCCACCTGTGATCTTGTTGTCATTGAATTGCCGTTGTTCACGCTGCAGACACCAACCTCTGGCCTCTGTGGGCGCTGTGGTGATGCTAGTGGTGTGCGAGGCAGTTGAGGAGTCCCAGCCGCCACTGCTCTCCACTACCCTCTGGCCTGCACACATTGCCTTCAGGGTCTGGAAGACCGCTTGAGGAGCCACATTCATCTTTAACAGGTCCACTATGATCCTGGGAGGGCAAGAAGAGGAAGTGGTGAATGTGAAATCAAGGTTTCCTCCGGTTTATTACTCTATATGTACTACAGTCATGTTTCATTAGGGGTGGAATAAGTATTTATTTTTTAAGTAAAAATACCAATATGACAATGTAACAATACTCAAATATAAGTAAAAGCCCCGAATTCAAAATCATACTCAAGTAAACGTAAAGTAAAATAAATGGCCCCTTTGACTGATTCATACTGTATATACTTTGTATATCTTTAATACGTTTTTTGTATATTTGTATTTTTATATTTATGTTTATGTGTACTGTTAAACACTAATTTGCAATGTGAAATTCCTTGTATGTGAAAATGTACCTGGCAATAAACCTGATTCTGGTTCTGATATATTATTATGTTTTACCATTAGATTGTTAATACTGATGCATCATTGCTTAAACTGCATTTTACTAGTACAAAAGAAGAAAAAACAAAGTTCTGCCACACAAATATTCTTCTTTTGGACTACTAGGTACTTTTTCAAATACAATAATAATTGTATTGCATCTGAGAAGTTTTAGTCACAAACCAAAGAGGTCTGAAACCACTAGTTTGCTAATTACCTATTTATTGTATTTTATAAGTGTATCTTGTGGTTTTTATATCAAATTAATGACTATTACTTAATTTTTAATTTTTAAGCTACTTCATAGCTACAAGACCTTGGGTTAGTTTAGTTTATATGTTTTCTTTGAATTTCAGTACGTGTCAGACACACACACACAGTAATGTTTAATTGTTTTATTATATTGTTCAAATTTTAGTGTAGACCTGTAGACTTCCCTGCGGGCCCATGAGGCCTGCACTCCAGGAGAGCCATATGTGTGTTACCACTTTGCACAAACACACACAATAATATGCAGTTGGGTGTAATACACAGTTGCACATTTTGTTAAATTTTATTATTATGTTCACTATGTCAGACAGTAACTATGATACTTGGATCACTCCTACCTACACACAAATCATTTAAGTGTTAAAAGAGCTTTCAATATAATTTTCTTGTCATATTCCTTATTACATAATTTACATTTCAGCCCAGGTTATGTTACAACTAAGTGAATTGTAACCATAATTGTAACGTTTCACTCCTTGTGTTTGAGACTAAACCATGCATATCCTGTCTGTGTTACAGAGACAACAGTTACATCATTTAATTACAGACGCGAGCAACAAGTTTGTATCACATTTTTAATTGCACTGGCTTAAAAGAGCTCCGAGATACAGACATAAAATGTCAGAAATGTTACAACCAGGTCTCCCCTACAATATTTCCCTCTGAGATGTAGTGGAGCAAAAGTATAAAGTAGCATCAAATGAAAAACTCAAGTATCAGTACCAAGTAGGCCTACAGCACTTGAGGAGTGATTCCTCCACTGTGTGTTTCATTGGTTATGTTACACTTACTTGAAGACCTCTTGGTCCACAGTGATCCCCGCAGCCTGGGTCAGGTCAAACAGCTCGGTTTCTTCAGCACTCAGGACTTTCTTCTTCTTGATGGCATATTTCTGCACGTTACTGGTGACCACCAGCGCTGGGGAGCTGGGGGCCGAGGGCACCGTCTGTTGTGGTTGTTGAGACATCAGTGGTGGATACCTGAGTTGACGTGGATGTGAAGGATGATCAAATAATAGTGTCATTCAATCTGCATAAAAAAAAAGGCTGTAAGGTTGGCTGCAGTTATCTACCCGCCCAGAGTCCCTTGTTTCGACCTCCTCTCCAAATACTAGCAAACACGTGACCAACAGACCCGAAGCTCATTAACATACCAAAGGAAGGTGTTAGCAAAATGAAAAATACCTGCCGTGAAATCAGCAGTGATGAGCTTTTACAGTAACCACAACAGCCCCTCTTGGTTGGGGTTGAGCCAGGCAAGGCGCGTCAAAAATACGTCATCACCATAAGACAAACCGTGTGGTCCTGTGGGATTTGTAGTCAGAACGATAAAGCATTGAAAGCGTGTGTTTAAAATGTTCTCAAATATAGCTTGCAACAAGAACTGTTATATAACAAATGGAAATGCTTTGAGAAAGGTTTATTCGCACAATAAGAAAACATGCAATGCAATGTAAATATAGAACAAATGTCCATTGTCCAAAATTTAAGCTACAAATAAAGCTACTGATTTTTAATTGTCACGTGTCACCTGAATTTTGTGTTTCTCTTTATAGAAAAGACATTTCCATCATAAATTGGTGCAGAAAATGTCTCCCGAATGCAGGAAATTATGTGTTTAATGCATAGACTGTATATAAAAAGGTTCAATGCTCAATCCCCCACTCATTTATTTCAGCATGGAATATTTCTTCAAAATTGTATATTTTATATTTCTCGTCTTGTTCTCGTCAACCCAATATTGTGTCACCATTTTCCAACACAAAGTGACGCCCTGTAACACTAAAACATTTACAATTCAAATCAATTTTTTTGTCATAAACAAATGTGACATCCTGACATCTTAAGTACCAAAAGGGGTAGGGGAAGGGGACATAACATTAGTTCTCTGCATTTAACCCATCCTATTTAGGAGCAGTGGGCTGCCATCGTACGGCGCCCGGGGAGCAGTTCGGGATTCAGGGCCTTGCTCAGGGGACACCTTCGGCATAGGATCGTGCAGGACTTGAACTGGCGACCCTTCAATTACTTTATATAATGAGTATTGTAACTTATTTCTATACATTTAATTAATTTTGATTACTTTTCTAAATTTCTGATAAATAGTTTCAACTGTTAACCATTTTCAAAAGACGTTCAGCGCTGCGCTGCAAATTTAAACCTGAGAACCACAAAACGAAAGCATCAGAACTGCTTTCTTAAACAGCTGTGAGGGGAAAAGGCAAAGGACACTGTGCACATGAAAAACATGCAAAGCAAAGATTTTCTGTCTGGTCACAAAGGTTAACGTGTAATTGTGGTGCCTATTTGACTTTGTAAATGGTTTTATTTGGCATTACAGAATAAATACATTTAAAAAACTGAATTTTTGGCACTACGCATGCGCCTCACAGTACGACGTGGATGACGTCACAAAGTTTCTCACCACCTGTGAGAGGCGAAAGTCATGTTACACTTTTCTTAACACTGTCTGTATCGTGTCAAGAAACTCAGATGTGTTGACACAACAATAAAGTTCATTGTTTTACGAACGAAAGACGAAATAACGGGCTTGTATGCTAATAGGGCTTAAAGAGCGAAACAGGAAGTACCTGGGGGATTCTCCTCTCGCTCCTGCTCAGTCCTCTGCGCTGTCGTCCAAGAATGGCCGCTGCTGCAGGAATAAACAAGCAGGGCGCCGTGGCGATGATGGAGCCCTGTATCCGACACGGGAGGGGAGCTCATGGAAACACGGTTAAGGTTGTAACGCTGTCACTAACGTCCACAGCTAGAATATGTTCGCAGTCAGTATGTTGTTTGATGAGTTTGCACTGAAGGATCGACAGCGGGCTTGTGTTCGTAGCGTCTGATTTTGTGTGAATGCTGCTGCGTTGGCGTTGGTGGCAGCGGATGCCAAACATTCATCTTGATAAGACACGAGCTAGCTACGAGCAAAGTAAAGTTGTATCACAAGAACGTTATTGGGTACTTCTCTCATAATGAACTAAGCTAGATGTGTGCAGAAAGGCTGATGTTTGTGACTGCAGTATGCTAACAGTGCTGCTGGGTGGTTCACCATCGCTAGTTGGCGTCGGTCGACACTGGCTGTGCCTGCGTTGACTGCAGCTCCTCTGTGTGGTAGCATAGCTCGGTAACATGATCGATTTTAAAAAGTCACTGCATGCAAGTTGGAACCAGCTTCTCTTAACTTTGTGTTTTAATAGATGTCAGCATATCATTTTGTTTAAGGATCGAAATCAGAAGGTTAACCATCTGAAATGAGTCAAGGTGACTGCACCTCACACTGAGATGATTCAGTGAATCCTCATCTAATTGACTCTGTTATATCCATCTGCATTTAGTCCCATAAACTGTGAAATCAGTGCCAGCTATTAAATATGTCTCCTCATCTGACTTCAGAATTTAGTGACTGTGACAGACCGGGCTTTCTGGAAGTTCATCAACTTGTTTATTCATTAATAGGTGCTGGAGTGTGGTGTGTGTGAGGACGTCTTCTCTCTCCAAGGGGACAAAGTCCCTCGTCTTTTGCTCTGTGGTCACACAGTGTGCCATGATTGTCTAACTCGGTTGCCCCTCCATGGTAGAGCGGTCCGCTGCCCCTTCGACAGACAGGTCACTGAGCTGGGTGAGTAAGAGGATTACTACAGTAACATGATAAAATATTAATCTCCTGTCAGAATGTTCTACATCTTTCCTTTTAAAATTGAGTTCTCTTGGCCAGTTTCAGTACTTTTGGTTATAGGTCAAGTCTGATTTTTACCAGATTTGCTCGTTATAGATAAGACAATATAAAGCAGGCACAGAGGTACACAGGCGTATTTTGCCATCAGAAAAAGGATCACGTGAATCAGTTTTTAATGATTTGGGAGTCTAGGGGACCAAAGTTGATTTAAAAAAAGCCCCTATTTTGTCCTGGAAAGTTTGATGTAGGTGAGGAAAAAAGTTTTATTCATGTTAAACATCTCATTTCAGTTACAGCTTCATGCCAGTAGTGAGTCATAGCGATACCAGCACAGTTTGAAAACAATTCAGGGACTGAATGATTTGCTGTTAGTGATGCATATACACACAGTGAAGCTTATAATCAATGGTCTGATGAGACTATATCAGGGAGGTATTGATTCAACTTCTTACAGGAACCATTCTTACTGCTGCAGAAGTTGGTGTATCCAGTTTTCTGTGTATTGAGGGTGGAACTCTTCACTATTCGTTGTCATTTTGTCTGAAGGTGTTTTTCTTTTTACACATTACTTTAGGGGACTCTGGAGTCTGGGGTCTGAAGAAGAACTTTGCTCTGCTTGAACTCTTGGAGCGACTCCAGAATGGAGCTAGCAACCAGTCGGGGATGGCGGAGGATGCCCTCAAAGGCATGGGAGAAGTAAGACAACTGTTACTGTTTTGTAAAGTCTCCCTCAAACATTCGGCATCTTTTCATTCATAATTCATCTGTTCACCTAGTGTATAATTCGGTGTGATGAGGACGAGAGCCACACCGCCTCTATGTACTGCACCGTGTGTGCCACCCACCTGTGTGCCGAGTGCTCCCAGCTCACACACTCCACTCGCACGCTGGCCAAACACCGTCGGGTGCCGCTGGCTGACAAGCCGCATGAGAAGACCCTGTGCCCCCAGCACCAGGTCCACGCCATCGAGTTCGTCTGCCTGGAGGAGGCCTGTCAGTCTGGGCCCCTCATGTGCTGTGTGTGTAAGGAGTACGGAAAGCACCAGGGACATAAGGTAGTTCAGAACTAGCTACAGTCACAAGTCTCGTTTCCTTATCCAAAGAGACACGCTCATGTATTCCCCAACTTTCTTTTCAGCATGCTGTTCTTGAGACTGAAGCGAATCAGATCCGTGCCTCCATTTTGGACATGGCCCACTGCATCCGCACCTTCACAGACGAAGTGTCCGAGTACTCGAGGAAGCTGGTGGGCATCGTGCAGCAGATAGAGGGCGGAGAGCAGATAGTAGAGGACGGCGTTGGCATGGCACACACTGAACATGTAAGATGTGACGCCGGATTTCATTTTCATCTAAACACTCGAACGACTGTGCTCTTCTTCCGGCATTAACACCTTCTCCGTGTCTTCACCAGGTCCCCGGCACAGCAGAGAGCGCGCGCTCCTGCGTCCGAGCTTACTTCGCCGACCTCCACGAGACTCTGTGTCGGCAGGAGGAGATGGCGCTGAGCGTGGTGGACGCTCATGTCAGGGAGAGGCTGATCTGGCTGAGGCAGCAGCAGGAGGATATGACCATCCTGCTGTCTCAGGTCTCCACGGCCTGCCTGCACTGTGAGAAAACACTTCAGCAGGTATATTGAGGGCACTTTTTTCCAGATACAGATTAGCCTCTAATATCTTACTGATACACATAAAAGACAAGTGAGAGGCCTGATATATGTTGCTTCTTCCCTGTTTATAGGATGACTGCAGAGTTGTGCTGTCAAAGCAGGAGATCAACTGTTTGCTGGAGACTCTTCAGAAGCAGCAGCACCAGTTCACAGAACTGGCGGATCACATTCAGCTGGATGCTGGAATCCCTGTCACCTTCACAAAGGTACACACTGTCCCCACTCAAAGCAGATCCTGGAGACCCGCATTGATCGGTCAAGAGTTCTGTAACTAATAGTAAAGAGCCTGTTTGAAACCCAATGACTATGTGTTACTGTTTCAGGACAACCGGGTCCACATTGGTCCAAAGATGGAGATCCGTGTGGTAACTCTCGGGCTCGATGGAGCTGGAAAAACCACCATCCTCTTCAAGCTGAAACAAGATGAGTTCATGCAACCCATCCCAACCATCGGTAAATGCATATACAGTATAATCAGTTTACTTATCACAGGATGACGTGTGGTTTCATCCACTAGAATACAAATCTGTTCAGTGTGGTTTTAAATAAAGCTTGTTGTCAACTTCTGTTTTTTATAGGTTTCAATGTGGAGACCGTTGAATATAAGAACTTAAAATTCACCATCTGGGACGTTGGTGGAAAACACAAGCTCAGACCCCTCTGGAAACACTATTATCTGAACACGCAAGGTATTATCTGAACTCTACATACTTATATATTTTAACATTTTATGTCACACTGACATATTCAACGTACTGTGCAGCATTTACAGTATAGCATGGAGGGGGGAAAAAATCCTGTTGACTTGTGACACATTTTGGTGGACAATTAAATTTTTCTTTGTAAAGTGTAGTTATTTAAACTTTTGGTGAGCTCAACACACTGTCCTGTTGTTTTTATAACACATTGAACAAAATATATAGTTAGCTTCAGCAACCAGAAATTGCCCAGAGGGCAGCAAAACAATGTCAGTTTGATCTTGATCATGTTGGAGAATGTAGTCAAGCCTGAATGGGTCTGCACTAAGTACAGCTGGGCTCACTTACATAACAGAAATAAAACAGCAAGTTTTGCTTAGATAGAAAAATTTATTTTAGCGAAATATGAATTATGCAACACTACTAATAAGTAGCATTTTACTGGGTGATATTACAGGTTTGCTGCCTCTCAGAGATGTAGATATATTGCTAGTTGGAGTTATCTGATCAGTGAGAGAAACACAGGTTCTGTATTCAGATTTGAGTGCTGCAGCTTCCAACTCAATCATCACTATAACTAAGTAAATACAGTAGAGTTCCCATAGGCAGATATTCACTCAGTGAAAATGCACCATCCGAAGCTGTTTTATTAGTTTGATGCACATTAAAAACATAAATCCATAGCGCCGTTAAGTATTCACCAAGGCTGTCATTTCTGCCGAAGTTGTATCTACTAGATACGGACTTGCGCAAACAAGTATTGGGCACTTCCTGTTCATTTCATTTAGATCATTTTATAGACGCTTTTCACTTAACACATTAAAGGGATTTTTATGTTAATCATTGTACTTTTTTGCATTCACATTATCTCAGCAATCTAGTCTAGTAGCTGAATTTTGCTTAGGAAGACAAATTCCCTTCATTAATACCAAAAATTATAAAAATGCACCCCTGTAGGAAATCATTTCTATAACTGATGAAGTGATTTTTTTTTTATCTTTTCTCTTTAATTCTTGATGATTCTGCAGCATCACATTTGATACTTAAAGTGCTAAGTGATTTCTAACACTGAATGGTGGAAGTTAAAGCTGCTCTTGTGGTGTGTGTGTGTGTGTGTGTGTGTGTGTGTGTGTGTGTGTGCAGCGGTGGTGTTCGTGATTGACAGCTGCCACAGGGACAGACTGATGGAGGCTCACAGTGAGCTGGCCAAACTACTGACGGAGAAGGAGCTGAGAGATGCCTTACTCCTCATCTTTGCAAACAAACAGGTATGGGAATAATAACCTGTAAATGTAACAACACACAGTATTATTAGGCACTATGGGGCAGAGAGGCATCATTTCAGTGTGAATTTCTGTGAATTCTAAATAACCTTGTCTCCACTCAGACAGAGATGATCATCAGTTTGCATGTTTGCAGGATGTTCCTGGCGTTGTGTCTGTGGAGGAGATGACGGAGCTGCTGAGCCTACATAAGCTGTGCTGTGGGAGAAGCTGGCACATCCAGGGCTGTGACGCCCGCAGTGGGATGGGCCTCCACGAGGGGCTGGATTGGCTCTCCAGACAGCTGGTGGCTGCTGGCGTCCTGGACGTGGCCTAAATGTCGCCTCCCCCCTACATTGCTGTTTTGGTCTGACTCGCCCCTAATGACTGAACCCAGCCCCTGAGCCCCGTTCATCTGTTCTCCCACCACTTCCAGACATTAACTTTCAAGACGAGACTGCGGCTCTAAACCTGCCATCCTCATCTTTCCTTCTTTTGCACCAGTGGGGGCAAAAGAAAAGATGTAAATACCCTCTGTAGCTTCACTGAATCAGGAAACTACAAGACCATCTTAAAGTCTGTCCTACCGGTCACCCCCACCATCTGAGAAATATACTCGCTGGCTTCAAAACCTGAGATAAGACTACAAACTCCCACCCTGCTCCGTTTCTAAGGCAGCTTACACAGTCCAACACGTTGCTTTCTTTAGCTTGTCTTTGTTCTAACCTTTTCAAAGAGGCGAGCCGTTTATCCTGCATCTTATAGATAGTTATCTTGAGTTCAGTAAAATGTAACAATTGCTCCTTGTGCCCTGCCAAAGTGGATTTTCTCTCACGTTATTCACCATAACCACTACTATACAGCGACAGTAATCTTAACTAAGACTGCAGAGGAGTAGTCTGTGTTGTAATTATAGTATATTTTACGTACCTTTTTGTTGATTCAGTCGACAACACATTAGATTATCCTGAAAAGTCACCTTTTAGCTAAATTCAGTATATTTGCAGGTAAGTGAGATGGCACAGAAATGTTCACTATGGTTTAAATGAACTCAGAGGACTTCCAGTGGCTTTAAACTGATGGTCAAATGTTATGAGTTTGGCTGTTTTCTCACTTTGCCTTTATCTAATGTAAGCAATAGCAGTTGATGTTCCATCGTTATGTGTTAAGTTTTTTTTTTTTGTTTTTTTTATTGTACTGTAAGAACCTATTTAATGCCACAGCTGGTCTTGAAATGGCGCACCAGTACAGTTTTGGTTTGAGTACAGTGTTTTCTGTTACATAAACTGTTTATTGAACTTATTTATGAGTAAGAAGTTGGACGTTACCTTTGATAAGAGGCTGTTGTGAGAAATTCAGTCTCTATACACAGATTCTGCCTCCGTTTTGTGTGGAGTGTCATGCACGCAGAATTTGTGGAATGCACTTGTTTGCTGCCTCACTACCAGTTTTCATTTGGAAGCAAATTAACTATCTGCTGTTTCTTGGTAGACTGAGTATCAATCTCAATCAAAAAAAAAAAAAAAAAGTCTTGAAGTGAAAATATTCCTATTTAAACAACATTTAAACAAGTCCTGTTTATCTGTCTTGAGATGGTACACCTTTAATTAACAGCCTTCTGTAATAACGTAATGTGAAACATTAAACCTAACACTGACACATGTCTTGTTATTAAAGGAACCATAATTTGAGTCTAATTTAATCTTTATTCATTGCTATGTAATGTTTATTAAATGTATCTATGTACAAAAATACAAATGAAAAAAAAAAAAAGCACGTGAAAAGCCTTCCCACATAGTTTGTGAAAACATTTCCATTTGTTTTTAAAACGTAGAAGCACAATGCGCATTGAAATGTTTGTTACCAGTGGACTTGATAACGGCTTTTGTAAATTATTCATAATGTAATGTGTGTAAAATAAACTAATTGACCTTATTTGTTCTGGCTGGTAGCTTTTTCTTGCTGGTTTGCAATGTACATGTTAAGACTTTTTATTAAACTGAGAACAAAGAAATAATTCTTACTACTATCATACTCAAAGTGTTCTTTAATATCTCATTCTGGTAACAAAACAAACAAAAAAAAACACACTGTACAGGACATGTTAAAGACATACGATCACTTTATGGTGATGTTGATAATGCTGATGTCTTCATACGGTTTGTCGGTCTTGGGGTTCACTTTGACATTGGAGATCCTCTGGACTGCCTCCATGCCTTTCGTACACCTTCCAAACACAGTGTGCTTGTTGTCGAGCCAAGGCTGGGGGAGGGAATACAGTAGCACATAATTACTCATTAAGAAGATATTTAAACCCCTTTCAGACATTAGCTGTTGGATTAATATTCTTGTCATTCAGACCTAGCTGTCCGTTACAGGACCAGTATAGAGACATTTATGTGTCATCTGGTGTGAGCGGGACGCAGAAGTAAAGTAAAACCACCATTGTTCTCACATACATGGCTTGCATACAACAAACAAGATATAACATGTTAATTGTTGAGTTTAGAGGTGTTGGTAGGCTGATTTTTAAGCTTTGGACAGAGGCAGGCTAGCTGCTATATCCTGTTTTCAGTCTTTATGCTAAGCTATGCTGCCTGCAGCTTCAGATTTACCGTACAGGCATAAAAGTGGTATCAATGTTCTCATCGAATTCTCAGCAAGAAAGGGAATAAGCGTAGTGTCAAAATATTGGTGACAAAATGTTTTAAAGTCCTCTTGAAAAGGCAGAACAAAACATGTATTCAGCCTCTCTGTGTGCGTTTAATCTTGGGCTGCTGTAGCTTTTATGTTCACACTGTTGCCACATTGGAAGTGTGAACGTAAGCATTACTATGTCCGACTTCATCGGACGGTCTTTGCGACTTTTACAGAATAGTGAGACTTGAGAACTTCTAAACCTGAGACCGAAGAGTGTGTGCCTGAAAAGGGCTGTAGTTTGTGAACTACTAGGCAACTTACAGTTGGTACAACAGTGACGAAAAACTGTGAACCGTTTGTGCCGGGGCCTCCGTTCGCCATGCTGAGCGTGTACGGGCGGTCGTGTCTGAGTGTGGCGTGAAACTCGTCCTCAAACTCTCCTCCCCAGATGCTCTCCCCCCCCATGCCTGTGCCCGTGGGGTCTCCTGTCTGAATCATAAAACCCTGCACACAAGAAAGACAAATATTCAGACATTCCTTACTGCAGAGTCAGATCACTGATTTTTTTTATCATTAACCAGATAAGAAAACTCACCTTGATCACTCTGTGGAATATATGGCCGTTGTAGTAGCCATTCCTGCTGTGAACACAGAAGTTCTCCACAGTTTTGGGGCATCTAAACACAATAAAGAAAAGTACTGTTTATATCGTGTAAAGTGTGAAGGAGACTTCTGAACAAAGCCGCAATGTTCTCAAAAACCTACTCTACGGGGAAAAGCTTGATGTGGATGTCTCCCATGGTGGTGTGGATGATGGCGCTGTCAGACACTCTCTTGGGGCCCTCAGCCTGCGTGGCAGCCATCACCTCTTCCTTCGAGGGCTTCTCGTTAAAGATGTCTCTGTCCGAGTCTGCACTCTTTGTATCCTCCGGTTCTCTCTTTGAGAACTTGGGGGAAAATAATGAAGTATTACGACAATAGAACAAAAACATTTAGCTGTATCTTCTTAATTTGAATTTCAGTGAATGTTATCTCACCATGTAGAAGCGGTTTTTCTTAAACGCAGTGCAGAATATGGTGGGGTCAGGCTCCACATTATCTAAGGCAGGGTTGTCAGATGCCTTCATCTCTACGGTGGGTGCCACATGCGTGGCCTTTGCAACCCCCTGGAAGAGACACAGCTTGACCACACGAATGTTCTCCAACTTCCCAAGGATCCGTACACATCTGGAGGAAAAGATCCAGAAACATTTATTTAATATTGTCCCTCAAATAGGTACTTTACATCAAGACAGCAGGATCGGCCGATCATAGACTTTAAGGTTTCCAGGTGCAGCTCAAAAAAATGTAATATCATGGAAAAGTGCATTGTGAGCACCAGAACCAGAATTACAGATTAAAGGCTCCGGAAACCTTGGCAGGTGTTTTGAGTAAATTAGTTAATTCAAGCTCTTCTCAGGTCGACATTTCTGTATTATAAATTCTTCATTCTAAAATTGCAATAGTTTTAAGATACTGAGGTTTTGATTTCCATGAGATTAAAACGTATTCTTCTTCCTTGTCAAAACATGCCGCCTACAAAAGTAAGTAATATTCTCTAAGCTCTCACTTTAAATTGGAAAAGCCAGGAACAGGATGTTGAGGATCATTATTTAATTAGTGTGGCCATTGTTAAGAGCATCTGCTAACTGAACTGGTCATCAGGAAAAACCCTGAAGCACACTTTCTGTCTCCACCTTCATATGAACGTACCTGTTGGTTTCCACATTGATAACCTTGATGCCCAGCATGGTCCCATAAAGCACAAAGTGGCCAGTCTCATCAAAGATGATATTTGTCAGTCGGATCCCGTCGACCTTCTCCAGCTCTCTCTCCACAGCCATTCGCCTCCCGAACTCCATGTCGGGCAGCTGCTGCCTCATCTGCTGCAGCTCTGTGAACATCTAACATATGAAGCAGGTGTGATGAGCATGTGAGTGAGCCACATCTGTTAAGATCCAGCCTGAACGATGTGTGAGAACGTACCGTTAATGATTCATCGAACACTCTCATCAGTTTTCCTGTCAGGAAGCGGAAGATCCTGACTTTCCTGTCAGTAGCAATGGTGGCCATTTTCTTCCCATCATGGGAAAACACAAGACTGGTGGGATAAGTTTTTTGTTTTGCAAATTCATACAAGTCTGTGTCTGTTTTGTATTCCCAATGCACATGCTTGGGGAACTTGAATTCATTTGGGAGGCCAGTCCAATATTCAAGCATTCCTGCTTTGTCGGCAGAGACGATGACTCTAAATTTGGGATTCAGGCGGATTTGGGACAGGGGTGAGGAGTGCATCTTGTCAAACACGTGAAGGGGCTGGTTGCTTCCCCTTCCATCATAGACAAAGATCTTTCCTGTGGATTTTTCAGAGCAGGCCACCGCGTAAATGGCGTCACCGGGATTGTAGACCCACTCACACTGGCCTGGATGAAAGCTACACAGAGGGGAGAAGAAAAAAAAACATGTTACAGTAGGACAGATATGTCACTGCATCTTTGTAAACATTATACATGAAGTTCAAATACTTTTAGACTCACCCCAACTTCAGCATATTTATCATATCAAAGTTGACAACATCAAACACTTTCATGGCCTGATCATCACCAACAGAACAGAAAATGGCCCCTTCAGAACTGACTGCAATGCTTTCTATCACGCCTGCAGAAAATGCAAGAACAATGTCAGTATTCATCGTAGCATACAATACATGATGTATTTGAGTATAAAATGTAAACACTAAAAGAAATGCAGGAAAGGCAGCATATTATTCCTTCTTGTCCCATAAGCTGCACTCAGACAAAACAGAGATCCTGGTCACTGGGTCCCGGCAAATCCTGCAATCTGCTGGTTCCCTAATGGATCATATTAAGCCTGTTGCTAAAAATCTTTGTGTCTGGTTTGACAGTAATTTAAGTTTGTGTGATCTTGTTTTTACAATCTTAGAAATATATAAAAAATATACATTTTACACGCCTTCATCTCATCACGCCTGGATTACTGCAACAGACTTTATACTTGCTGGACCCAAAAATCTATTGATCAACTCCAGACTGTCCAGAACTCAGCTGCCAGGCTTTTAATCAGAACAAAGAAATATGATCACATCGCCCCTATTTTAGCTTCATTACACTGGCTCCCAGTATGTTTTAGAACAGACTTTCACATTTTATTGATTAGTTTTTTAGCTCTTCGTGGCCTCGCTCCGTTTATATCTCTGACCTTTTAGTCCCACAAACACCAGCACGTACCTTAAGATCCTCAGGCAGAGGTTTTGTCTGTTCCAGAGTCTCAACTAAAAACAAAAGGGGACAGAGCGTTTGCTGTCAGAGCCCCAAGGCTCTGGGAGGGACAGCCTGCCCGAGAAAATCAGGGCTGCTGAGTCAGTGAACTCTTTGAAATCCCTTCTTAAAACATACTTTTATAGGAGAGCCTTTCCTGTTTTTCTTTTAACTGATATTTAAATTAAGGGTTTTCTTGCTTTTTATCATCCATCTGGTTATCTGTTTTATATGTGTTTCATTGTCTTAGCACTTGCGAAAGCACTTGGAACATGTTTTTTTTTTAAAGTGCTCTTTAAAAAGATTATTCTTATTACTATATTTTTGTTATAACAAATGAACAGAAGGATAGTGATAACTTCCATGTGATAAATTCAATGCATACCGAGATGACTACGAAAGTGTTTGACAAACTCTATTCCCTCCTCCTCCTTCTTCTTCCAAAACTTGACATGGCCATCCTGGCTGGCTGTGATAATGAAGTCTGTCCTGAAAAAATGGAATATTAACTTTCATGAGAAACAGAGCCTGGTGGGCAAAGGGAGAGATAAAGTCATGCATAAAAGTATGTTGGGATGTATTCATCGTTGACACAAACTCAGTGGTCAAGTTTATTAGAAAATCACTTACTTGGAGCAAACTATGTGGGTGATAACATCTCTGTGCATGTAGCTGCGTTCATACATTGCAGCAGAAGGCAGGTTTTCCAGATAGACACGCTCGTATTCGAGTACTGAGAGAAACAAAACAAAACAAAACCATCCAGGAGTTAGCGGGACTCTGGTTAGCATGGTTAGCATAGTTTAGCAGATGAAACATCTAACGTTAACTGCCACAAACGAACCTTTCCTTTTCTTGGCCTTAGTAGCTTCGTTTGGCATGGGTCCGACCCATTCGTCTCCTTCTCCATCGCCGTCGCCGTCCCCATCTCCATCATGATTATCATCTGCTTTTCGCTTAAGTTCCACATTGTTTTCTGCCGCCGCCATTGCTGCCAAATCTTCCGTGTTGTCCTTTCTGGTAACGGTACTTCCGGTCGGCGCCTGGACTTTCTAAAATTTCTTTTGCTGATTTTAAGTCTAACTCCTTAATATTTTCCTAGAGATTACTGATTTGTCACCTAAATCTTCCTGAAGAATATATTCAGGTTTGCTTTAATTAATACAATTGGGCTGCTTACTTGCTTTAAACATTAATACATTATACATCGACGTCCACTGCTTAAAATATTTGTTCTACTGATCCCAACATAAATCAGCATCACAACACGGTGATATCAGTCTAATTGTTTTGTTTTTTAAATATCTATATCAGGTTTAAACCATTAAAGTTGAAGTAATTCAACCGAGTTACATATAGTGGAACGAAAGTACTCTGTTGTTCCCGAGGGTGCATTGTCATGGAACACGTGGGTCAAACCAAAAGTCAACTTTAGGGGAGTCTATAATATTGTTTGGGATTGTTCTGTCACCTGCACTTGTACAGGTTGTTACTCATGTGAATGAAGTATCCACTAAGTGTAAATTGAAAACTAGGTAACTGATTTAATTTTAATATTTCAAGAAATTAAAAATAAGCAGTGCGTTTTTTAAGTGAGAAGCCCCCCCACGCACTCTGAAGTAAACAATAATCTTACATGTTTGGCCAATATGGCTGTAGCTGGAAAAGTATGATGTTTTCCACTTGCAAAGCAAGCTAATTTAACAAACGTCACATACTGTTTTATATTTTAAGGTATCAGACGGTGTGAAAAACACAATTCTCTTGCTTCAACGACAAACACAACCTCAGCGGCAGCATGAGCAATATTTACATTCAAGAGCCACCAACAAATGGAAAGGTGAGCGCGACTTTTTGGTAATTTAACTTTCATTTTTATCCTTTTACGTGCATTTCAAACAAGATCCCTCAATATATGCTTTAATTTTAAAGTTTATAACGTTGAAGACGTGTAGCTACTTAGCACGTTTCAATGATCACGGTTAAAATGCAGCAATGTGATAAATTACACTTGCAACTTTACACTAACGTTACTACAGTTCTAAAAGTCGTAATTAATTAAAACACTGATACTTTAAAATGTCAATGTACATTATGTCTTGTAGCTAATATTATTTGTTTCAGATGTGGTTACGATGTCTTATTTTTTTTTATCTTTTCTTAGGTCCTGTTGAAGACCTCAGCAGGAGACATTGACATTGAGTTGTGGTCCAAGGAGGCTCCTAAAGCATGCAGGAACTTTGTGCAACTGTGCATGGAAGGTAAGAATTAAAAAGTCAGCTTCCTTTCTAACACACTGCAGAAGTTTTAAAAACAAACCTGCTAAAGAGCCTTCATTACACCAATATCAGTCTCCCAAACGCATCTGCCCAGTTTTTAGAGGTCTGCTTTTACCTTCAAATATACACATCAAATATTGTGCATGAAAATTTCTGCATCCATGTTGCGATATATATTTCTTCAGATGTATCTGAAAAGACACCGCTATTGACGAACTTTTAATAGTAATATAAAAGGAAGAAGAACAATATATTTATTTTTATAGCACTTTTCGTTGCAGGTAATAAAGTGCTTTATAGCGATCAATGTAAAACATAGACACACACAGTATCACGCACAGTGGTGTGCAGCGAATAAAACATAAAACAAGTTCATGTACAGTTAAAGCAAAAATGTAAATTACGCATCACGTAGTGGTTTGAGAATAGTCAATATGGACTGAAGCTAATCACACTTTTTCTGGGGTATGTGGTATGATGGTGCTTGCAATTTTAAATAAATATGTTTCCAAAATATACAACAGATGTTATTCTAAAATTATATTAGAATATGCATTCCTCATCGTGGTGGTGGTGCAACAGTAGGGCTTAAAGGAAATCCCTGTCAATTAAAAATGTGGATTCATATTTAGTGTTAAAATGTTGAAGTTCATTACATTGTGGTTGTGGTTCTATACTTTACATAGAAGTCTAAGGAATTTATATTTTATTTCATGATAGTATAAAGACACTTTTAATTATTTTTAATAGTTAATAAGATCTCTGTTTTTAGACATCCTGACAAAATGTCTTTACATGTGCTCACCTTTATGTTGTATAAGTTTCAACAGACTTGTCTGAGACCACTGAGTTCTACGCCCGTGGTTGTAGCTGATTTCATCACTGGTTTGATTATCCACTCATTAATCTCACTACATAGAAATGGAAAATGGATAAAATGAATAGATTTTTTTTTCTCACAAACCTAGCATTGGTTATTTAACATCTGACATTAATTTCTTTGGTAATGCTTCTTTTTATGGGTCCATAAATTTCCTGAATGAACTATGTTATTTGGTACTAATTATAGGAGCAAAAATAATGTTATTGAAAGAAAAGCTCAATTTAAACCCAATTAAATATTAATTTATCACTGATTTTGTATCTGCCTGTGAAAACAAACAAATGACCAGCTGTGCAATGACTTAAATACTCTAGTTTAGGCCAGCAATTAATTGCAGTTAATTCACTTGTTCCAATTGAAGACTGTTTTTATTTTTCTTGTAATTACTACATTAAATGACATCGTTATATAACTCATGGAAATAATTGGGAAATTGTTCAGAAATTACAGGCCTGTGAAATAAAGTGTTACCTTATTGTCTTATATTTCTGTATCCTCTAGGTTACTATGATGGCACAGTGTTTCACAGAGTGGTGCGTGAGTTCATCGTTCAGGGGGGAGATCCCACTGGAACAGGGACGGGTGGAGACTCCATCTATGGCCGGCCATTCAAGGTCAGACTGCTTCTCTACTTTTTGATTGTTCTGTATGAATCTGTATGAATGAAAAACAAACTCCTGTGCCCAAGCAAACATTTAGAGGATGTAGCTGCCACTGAAATCATCTTTCTGTGTCTTTTTTAAAAAAAAACTTTAGGATGAATTTCACTCCAGATTGCGCTTCAATCGGAGAGGTTTGGTCGCCATGGCAAATGCTGGGCCGCATGATAATGGCAGTCAGTTTTTCTTCACCTTGGGACGTGCAGATGAGCTCAACAATAAACACACCATATTGGGCAAGGTAAATCTGAAGAACTGTAGCAACCTGTATAAATATTTTCTGTCCGGGTCCAGATTTTTGACATAGGATGTTACTGTCTGCGTGAAACACTTCCCGCATGCTTGGACCCAGATCAGCGTAATGTTAAGAAATCATCAAAGTGTACTTGACCATTTGTGCTTCTCTTTTTTTTTTTTTTAACATTTCCAAACGCAGGTCACAGGAGACACCGTTTATAATATGCTCCGACTGGCAGAGGTTGAATGTGACGACGAGGAAAGACCTTTGAATCCTCACAAAATAAAAACGGCTGAGGTTTTTTCTTCTTGTACTACTGTTTTACTTGCTTGGCGATTATTTGTGTCTGTGACTTTAAATACTGATGTAAAGACCTTTTGTCTCTTCCAGGTGCTTCATTCTCCATTTGATGACATTATACCCCGTGAAATAAAGAAAACCAAAAAGGAAAAAGACAAAGAGGAGGGAAAGAAATCACAGTCAAAAGCCACAAAGTGAGTGCTCAGACTTCATTTGTCTTTCCGATGTTTTATTGTCTGTATTTTTACAAATGGTTATTTAACAATGTGACTGTGACAACCAGTAAACCTTAATACATGCTGTAACAGAAGTTGCCATAATTCATTGATCATTAATCTGGTCACAGAACGATTTTTGAGCTAGTCGAGAGCACAAGATGAAAGTAGCAGTTCCTGCTTGAGTCAACATTATAAAGTAGTACTGTGTTGGATGTCCAGTTAGGTAACGTGATTTTTCAGACCTGAACAAGATATTTTGATGTTATATGTTGTTCTTTTCTTTTGCTCTTGATTCTTCTTACAGTCTTGTTTTCATCTTCAGTCTCATTGGGTCACTGGCGCTATAACTCATTTACAACGGCGTGTTGATTTTTGCAGGAACTTCAGTCTGTTATCATTTGGAGAGGAAGCTGAAGAGGAAGAGGAGATGGTGAATCAAGTCAGTCAGGTACTGAAGTGGCCGTCTGTCTACTAAATAGTGATGTAGCAGTGAAATTACTTGATTATTGAGTTCTACTCGCTGTCCGACAGACCATTAATTAAAACTGACCATGCCTGCCATTGACTCTTTTGTCAGTCAGTCACACGCCACAACTACAGGGATGGTCCAGGTTATCATTTCTGAGCGAGTCTAAACGAAGCCACATATTTAATCTAATTTTTACAACATGAAACATCTAAAAATCAATCCTGTTTTGGATTTAGTGCAGGCTATAAGCAGTGCAATCAGAGCAAACAGGATTTATCTAGTTATAAAGGTTAGTCAGTATTTTGGCCTCAGGTTCCACCATGTCACATGCTTTTAATTCTGGTTCATCTCAGATAATGGCAAATAATGCTGATGGGAGCCATCTGTAAATCTTTTATGCAAGATGAATGTTTATAATCACTACATATGATGGTTCTGGCAGGGCAGTTATACTGAGTATACTGTGCCACAATATTTTAGAATGAAAAGTTAGTCTGCCTAACTAATCTTTGTGGTAATTGGACTTTGAAAATGTAAATGTCTTTGTTTTGTCTTTTGTCTTCTGAAAATCCTTGTTGTTCTTAATATTGCTGATTTTAAAATATTAAAATGATATGGAGGTTTCAGAAATAGATGTTGCATTGAAATAAATAAACAAACTAAATCAGCTGCTCACCATTGTTTATGTTTCTTCAGACTCTAAAGGGAAAAAGCAAAAGCAGCCATGACCTCCTGAAAGATGACCCCAGACTGAGCTCTGTCCCAGCAGTTGATAAGTACGTACAAGGACTCATTTAGTATAATTATAAGCGCTTTCTCCTACAACGTCCTTTTCCAATATAAACCTATATTCCTTCTACCTTAAAAGGGTAAAGAAGAAGGGGACATCAGGAGATACAGCTGAAGTACGTCAGACGTTCTGTTAAGATTAAAAGTTCCATCTCATTTGCTCCAAAACAAAGTTCCCAGAGCCGCTTTTCTGTGATTGAAAATTTCAGTGTGCTTTTCCAGACAGGCGACGAGGACGACGACGAAGTTGAAGGTGACCTGGATGAAGATGAAGAGTATGACTCGGATAAGAAAGAGAAGATGAGAGAGCTCATCAGTAAAAAGCTACAGAAAGAGAAAGGCGTAGAGAAAGCGACGGACCCGAGTGAGGAGGAGCGAGGGAAAAAGACCAACCGCAGGTAAGACTGCATGTTTCTGACCCAACTTTCAATCTGAGTCTCTCTAATTAAACTATATCCAAGAAATGTGAGGTTTGTTTAATAAACAAACAAATAAACTTGAGTTTTCCCTTGGTCATATACAGCTTCAGTAAGTTTCATCATGTTGGTGTTCCACTTGTAATGCAGCGTAGCGGCCTGTTGGGGGAGCTGATGAACTGTGTATACAGAGAATAGGTGACTTTGAGTAACCCTCTCCTGTTTAATGAAAACAATCAGATGAGGATCCAAACTTTGTTTTTCAGATAAGCATAAGCATCTCCACAGAGGGAGGATCTTTGGCTTTAAATGATTTTATTTACACCACTGAGTAGTTATTATTTTCTTGTTTATCTGATTAATCATGTGGTCCATGAAATGTCAGATTACAATGATATAAAACACAGCAAATCCATTGTATACATTTTAGGAGCTGGAACCACAGAAAGTCTGGAGGTATTTCTTAAAAATGAACTTAAATGACAAAATCAGTTACTAAAATTATTGCTGATTAATTTTTTGTTGACTAATCGTTTCAGCTCTACCCTCTGCTGAATCTCATAGTTATTCCCGGATCAATATCAATAGTATACTAATATAGTATACCAATGTGGCGTGGCACATTAACATTGGGGGACTCACACGAGACAGAGGAGAAAGAAGAGTCACAATTGAAGTAGCGGAGACCGAGATATCCAGAAATGTAGTTCTTTGCATGGGTCAAGTTCCAAAAACACTGCATCTTACATTTCCCATAGTGCAACTCAGTCGCATTTTTAATTTAGCCACATTAAATGTCCACTTCTTTCAAACCACACTAGTCTAGTGTGTAATGCAGACTAACCCTTTAAGTCTCAAAGCCCAAGCTTGTACCCTCATGACATCACTATGACATCATCAGGGTCATTTTCTCAGATTTTGCAAAACTCCTCCAGAGCCACAGAAGAAACTGAACTGTGAGTAAGGCTGAGTAGTGCTCCACATGATGAAGTTCATGGATAAAATTGGTGGAGTGGCCCTTTTTAAAGGATCAGTGTGTAGGATTTAGAGGTTGCAGATTGCAACAAACTGAACCCTCCCATCCTCCTGTTCTAAGCCTATAGGAGAAACTACGGTGGCCAGTAAACTTGTAAAAGGCCCTCTCTAGATCTGGTGTTTCGTTTGTCCATCTTGGGCTCCTGTAGAAACGTAGCAGACTCTGTGGAAGAGGACCCACTCCCTCTGTAGATATAAAGGGCTCCCTCTTAGGTACACACTGGTCCTTTAAGAAGGTTTTTCAAAAAGTCAGTGTTGAGATGTGTATGTCTAAAATAAGTCCTCATATCCAAGTCTTCCCAAAAATAATCTAATTAATAGTAGCACTTTCGTTTTGAACTGCATTTAATGATATGAACGTTAATATTGAAAGCATGATTTCATGAATATGGTGCTCTTGAGCGTAGCTCCAGCGTCTCCCCAGCTCTCTCCTGGTGTCATCGTCCTCCACATACTGTATCTTTCAGCTCTGTTTCTACACACATCCAATCACTTTCATGCACACACACACACACACACACACAACCCCTAAACATGCACATATCTCAGTTGTAGCTCACTGGACCAACATCAGTAGACCTGCTATTTGAAACAGGAATGTTGGCACTCAAAACGAATTACTTACTGTGCTGAAGAAGCAAACAGTACGTCTGTCTGAGCCAATAGTGTGAGTGGAAGGTGTGTGAGATGAAATTAGTATGAAAATGACCTGAGGAGAAAGGAGAGAGTGATTTATCCTTCATCCCTCTTTGATGCTGCTAGTTGGCCAGTTATCTCCCCTCCACATCCTCTTACCAGGTAGCCCTCAACACACATAATCAACATACCCTTATCTCATTAGTGCTAATGGATAAGGTGTGTGTGTGTGTGTGTGTGTGTGTGTGTGTGTGTGTGTGTGTGTGTGTGTGTGTGTGTGTGTGTGTGTGTGTGTGTGTGTGTGTGTGTGTGTGTGTGCCTTGACTGACAGCCAGTCCAATGCAGGCAGATTGTAGTATATTAAATACAAGCGCAGATTGTTTTGCTACAAGAACTGTAACCCAACACAGTGGTTTGTCTTGGCAGGGAATCAAAGAGCAGGCTGGTAGGTACAGTGTTAGTGCGGGACAAAGGGGGCATTGTTGCAGGGTGAGCTCTGCTCTCCCACCGTTGATTTGCTCATTCAGCTGCTCTGTGGGCAAGGAGGAACACCAACTGGTATCTAGTCACCTTGGGGGCAAAAAAAAGGAGAGAGGATGTTAAAAGCAGCCACTTTTCTCAGTTCGAAAACAGGACTTTTGTTGTTTGCTGTTGCGTTTAACGCTCAGATGTACAGTGTGCGATATGTGTAAGGGACAGTTCTCCGGTGTCTGCTATGTACTCAGGCCTCGGCCGAGGGGAAATTTGCAAACCTGATTGACTGAGGTCAAGGCTGCTAAAATTAGGAGTGTCCCCTGAAACCAAAATAGTTTTTGCATCAGGTCAAAGCTATCTTAACGTTGCTGTCCCGCAGCCAGATGATATTCCACTGCAATATCCCATGATTGCAAAAACGCTTGGACTTGCTCGCATTCATGAGCAAGTTGCCAGATAATAGTGTACAGTCACTGAACCAAGAAAATGATAAAGATTGGTGCTCACAATCAATCAACACAGATTCTATTTATACTAAGTTTGTCTCAACTTGCCGTGCTGTTTGATGTTGTTGGTAATGCTTGTGAAGCTTTTGTGCTCACTGTTTGACACTCCTTTTTTTAGTTGCTATTGATCAAGTCTGGTTTTGCTGTGTTTGAAGAAGGCCTCTTTAGAGGGGTTGCTTTATAAAAGACACTACTGAATGAAGTCCCAAAAGCAGTGTATGTGGTAGTCGCCACTTTTGTTAAACCCGACGGGGCATGACTGGAGAAGCAAAATGCTTCCATATGGCTGTGGGACACAGTGTGAGCTGCTTCTGCCAGCAGGGCCTGCTTCCTCTGCTGTCTCTGGTAATGGCTTTTCAGTTACTGCAGGCTGAAGATACTACACTTCCTGTTATTTATAACACTTCTTATCACATACTTTTATATGGTGTATACAATATGTGGCGGCAGAATTTAATAATACAGGTAAAATTACTTTAATAGTCCTAAAACTCAAGATCAAGATTATCACATCATCCACATAAAGTCCCTTTACAGGAGATCAATAAAAATAATAACTGAAAAGCTGTGCCCAAGGGTTTGTGTATCTGTGTGATTAGGGCTGGGTGATAAAGTTAAAATCATTATCATGATATTAACATGGACATTTTCTGATACCAATAAAAAACACAAAATGGCAAATAGATGTAAAATCACTGAGATATAATTAAGCTGATGTTCAAATCTGTGATCGGTTTTATTCACATCTTTTCTTTACTTGTATGTAAAAAGAAAACTTAAATAAGGGTGTGTAAAATCCCAGAAAATAGCAAAAACAAATGCCTAGAGCTTCCATTGTGATATTGAAATTGATTGTTGTGTCTAAACACTCAGTCCAAAACCCAAACATCTTCAGCTTAATGACACAAAAGACTACAAACATTCATATTTGAATAGGTGGAAGCAGTGTATTTGTGGTGTTTGTCTTAAAGAATGACTAATCGGTTATGAAAATAGTTGATTTATTTTCTGTCAACTGACTAATCATTGAAGCTGTATAATTTCAGTTTTTAATTACATCTTCAACAGCTCTGAATCATTCATTTGTACACAGAAATTTATGGCACAATAAAAAGATAGAACCATATTATTATGACATGATTACACCATAAACAATAATTTGACTTATGACCCAGTTTTCTGTCTGAAGAATGCATCGTCAAAAATAGAATAAAAAGGTCACATAAGAGATTTTTATTTGGCCAAAAAAGCTTGTAGCGCTCTGAAACATCAGTTTATGTTCCTTCTGGCATTTTGCCGTGTGTGTGTGTGTGTGTGTGTGTGTGTCTTAATAAGAGCTGCCAGTAACGATTAGTTTAATTTTTGATTGATCTGCCAATTTCTCTTTTAGATTGTAAAGTGTCTCTAACTAGTGAAAAATATCCATCACAATTTCCCAGACTGCGAGATGACATCTTTAAATGTTTTATTTTTTTCCAACCAGCTGTGTAAAAACCTGCAAACAGAGAATGTTTGGAGTTATTGCTTAAAAATGACTAAAACAATTGCTTATTAAAAAAAGTTGGTAATTATTTTTTTGTCAGTCGACTTGTTAGTGGATTAATTGACTTATCGCTGCAGCTCTGGTCTTCATCTTTTTCTGGATTTTGTTTTCTGCCAGATTGGTCTTTGATAAAGGATTCTTCTAGCCTTGTGTTCAGTGTAACTTAAATGGGACATCAGACACTAATTATCCTGCCCGAGTGGCCGTACCCCGGACGCTGCGTCACTCTGTATTAATTGGCTGCACCTGTCTCTTGTCATCGGTCATAACCCAATGCGTTCTCAGGGAAAGGTTGCAAAGATCAAGAAAGCATTCGCCGCCGCTTTTGTGCCGAAAACTGCTTGAGATAATCCAGTTCTTGGCAGCCCGATTGTGTATGTTTTGGAACTGCCAGGTTTACACATCTGTGGCCCACTGTAGCATGTCTGCCCCATATGGGGCACTTGCTTGCTGGAAACAGTTCCAGACAACGATGCATGTCTAGGACGAGGGGGTTAAGACTTCTTGAAAATGGATTAAAAACCAGCAGAACCCCACTTGGACTGTGATCAATGTCAACATTTGGCAGTGTGCACTTTTGCTGTCTGACTCTCAAATAAGCAAAATATATAAGAGGAATATAAAATCCACGACCAAATATAACTGATATAAATGAAAAGATGCACTTGATGTTCTAATGTTCTACACAATTCATTACTTTCTTCTTCCATCATAACTAACAGAAGACCAACGTATCTAGTCAATACTTGCAAGGCAGATGAACCGCTCTAAAAGAGGAACCTTGGTCCACTGCGTGGGTAATGTGTTGGTCTAGATCACTCTGCAAAGTCATGCAAATTCCTGTGTTGAGGTTGGATTCCTCCACTCCAGCTCACAGTTCTCCTTGGCTTTTGACCAAGCCATGGAGTGCCCCCTGAGGGGAGTTCACCCAGCCATCTTGTTATTCTAGTACATTCATCCACATCACTTGCTCAGTCGTTAGACTGGTCTGAGTCCACCATAGCAGGGAGAAGCTGCTGCTGCTGCTGCTGCTGCTGCTGCTGCTGCTGCCATCCTTGTGTTGTACTCTGAATAAGACTTGGGTGTTCAATTTTACTTTTAGACATACTTCTGGCTTGTTGCAATCATTCTGTGGCTTTATTTTACCTTTAAACTTTATCAGTAATTACATGTATTAAAGTAACTTTAAGGCTGGACAATTAGAGTACAGAGAAATCCAAAAAAGGAAAGTACGTCTGCTCGCACATTTTGGAAAACGATTGAATTTTTGATGAACCATACAGTCATCACTGTACTATTTTTAAAGTTGTTGAATTCCTGTGTCAGCCTCAGACTCCTGCCAGACACTGGAGTATTAAATGCATGGTTCTGAATCATGAGAGAGTCCTTGGTCTCCTGCCAATCACTTCATATGCTTTCTTTATGAAAAGTTAATCATCCACAGCTCTCTGGGTTTCACTCTTTCTGAATAATCTGTAGCTGGCATTAGACCCCAGCCACAAGTAGGGATTCACAAAAAGGATTCATAATGTATCTCGTATTCCCCATTTAGGTGTGTTTGTCTGGCAGCTAATGAAAACATCTGAGTGGCTTTTCTGTCTCTGCTTGGCCTGCATGTTTTTAAATGACCATTAGAGTCTCCGCTCCTGCTGGCAGATGGAGAGTTTTATTTATTTTTATTTATTCATATATACATACATAGAGGAATATGTTTACATAATTTTTTAACAGTTTGATCAAATGTGAGGTCCAATGTGTCGACCATCTTTCATGTTACCTCTTTAGTCTAAACAGCTCGTATGCTAGCAAGCTAAAGTCTTTCAGTGAGCTAGTTCAGTTAGCTACAGAACAGTTAACACCTGGCAGTTTCTGGGTGTATTTAGTAACAAATAGTGTCTATGTGAGAACGAGTTTCTGTGGTGCAACCTGATTTGATTTAGTGATGCGTAATTCTAACATTTAACGTTATAATTAGGTTTGAACTTGAAGACTCGGACTCCTTTTCGAGAAGAGGAACACCTTGGTGCTGTTTGTTATTTTTATAATAAAACTCACTCCTTGCAAGCATTAGTCAAGCTTTGCCATTTGATGATGAGCATTAGTCAAGAGTCATACTTTTTGCTGAATGAGAAATTATACGACATACGATTATTTTTATTAGCGTCCATGTTATTGTTTGTTTTGCCAACAGTCTAAAAATGATTATGATTTATGAGTGTATAAAACAGAGGAAAGCCTGGAACCAGTGAATGTTTGGCATTTTTGCTTGACAAAATACTTTATCGATTGTCAAAATAGTTGCAGATACATTTTCTGTCGATCACACAATTGTTTCAGCTGTGACGACATTAGGAGAAGATGGGCATATTTGAATTACAGCACAATCTTATTCTGTGTCTCAATTTGTATACTTCTGTTGGTACACTTCATGTAGTACATCGTGTACACTATGTTTCTTATCAAAAATAATTTTTATATTCTGTATTTATTTTTAGATTATGATTATGAGATTGTTTCACAAACACTAATAAACCTCAAAAATACTCTTGCTATGGTAGTCAAAAATAAAAAAACAGAATAATTTGTGATGTGAGGGTCTCGAGAGGAATTTTCTGAGCCCTAAGGTGTGTCTTAACAGGTGTTGTTGGGACTTTTCCTGTCCTTTCTGGCCTCTTTTTCTTTATTGGCACCGGAGCTGTGGAGCCGATTGTTTGGCCGTTGCCTCGGATACGTCTCTTGTTTTCCGAGTGGCAGCATGTCAAGGCAGGCAGAAAATTATCACTCGGTTCAAATTGTTCCTCACTGTTAGGATATATGCATAAAAACCTCCGCTCTCAGTCCTGGAAACGAGGCCGGACTGGGTTCAAAAAAGAGCCTTGCGTCATACTTGACTCATTTAATATACACTTAGAAGTCATGTCAAGAAGGTCTCTCTGAACTGGACAAGTAGAGGACAAAGTGATACATCAAACAGTGTGTATACGTACTGTATATATAAAGGGGGTGGATAAAACAAATATATACATGCAGTCTAAAACAATAGCCCTGGTGTTGGCTACTGATACAACAGTAATTCAGGCAGCAGATTTCTGGCCTCACTGCACATCTGTAAGTGGCTTTCTGTTGCCGCGAAGGCTCACGCAAAGTGAATGCAGTTTAGTAGTTATACATTTAATAATATGTAATATAAAGCCCATGAAAACAGTTGTTTATTGTCACCTGTCAACCGCTGTAGCTTTCCTCCCTTTCTGCTACGTCTGAGGATAAAACCCTGGAGACTAAAATTCTTCACCAGAAAGTTGCATTTGGGACAACCCAGCTACAAAAGTGGTTGCACGCAAGAGTCATATTAAGTCCTCAAAAAAATCTTCAGACCGTCACAGACATAATAACTCACTTACTGGAGTAATTATACATTTTAAACAGAACATTAACTGGCTATGTTTATTTTTGATGGATGTCAATAATCTGTCTTGAATCAACCTTATGTAAAATGTGAAATTCTGAATGTCAGCTATAGTCCCTGTATTATTATATTATTTTACTCACGTCTGGTTGGTCTCATCTGAGTCACCATACTGTACACTGTGTGTCTCAGAAAAGAGGTTTGTTGTCGTTGCTCCTAGACGGAGCTGAGCAGGCGACTTTCTGACGCAAGCCAAGTCTGACTCTGCCAACCAGTTCTGCTCTTGGCAACTCAGTCTGGATTCAGCTGCAACTTTTTTCTTCTTCAGGAAAAGAGAGGACTAACAACTGTATGTCTGACTGATCCCTCATATGTATCCTTGGAAGCAGTTGTGAAGCTAAGTAGGACGAGACATGACATCGAGTCACAGCCACCGCTCTTAATATTTGCCAAGGCACTTGCAATTAATATATCACTCAGTGTGATGTCTCAATGCTTTTCCACAGATAATGTCAGAGCGTTAAACAAATGTAATATAAGTGTTGGAGAGCTAGAAACAGAAGAATGGAAGTTCCAGATAAAACGAAAGAAAAGGATTTAAATGAATATCAGTACGTAGAAGCAGATGTAAGAAACAAAGGCAGCCATTGTTTGGTCTGGAGATGCTTCACATGTTTCTAGGCCAGGGGCCCAGACTGTGCAGCTTACCTGTGCTTTGTGGCTCTGCAAGAGAATGGGACAAAAACAGAGCTGTCAGGCAGTACAAAAATATTATCATTTCCTAACATAACATATCTGCTCTGCAACTGGCAGTAATCTCAATCATGTGAAAGGGAAGAGTAATCAGCATTGCCTGCCCTGGTTCAGCAGTTAGCCTTGCATGAGCTGGGTTTTGGGCCATCTACCAAAAAGGACACTACCTTGAATAAAGGAGGCGAGGATGTGCCTTGGCCTGCCTCTGTCATCTAGTTAAAGGTTTTATAAGGGTGGCTGGACATGAGCAGTGCCTGTACTACTTAATGGTGTGCCACATGAAGGAAGGAAGTAGAAAGTTTTTCATTACTTCTGCCACTAACAGCATTTGACAGTTATGCATTTCATGTATCACAGGATGTTTATGTAGTTTATTGTACACCACATACAGTAATGTGACATGGCTTTCATCCAAAGGGTTGTGCTCCGCTTTACATGAATATGCACTGCATCCATATGCTTAAGCAGAAGTGTGGACTCAAGTCACACGACTTGGACTTGGGTCAGATTCAAATAAGGAATCTGATGACTTTAGACTTTCGCTCTAAAATCTCGTGAGAGGTGGAAACAGCGGTGGAAACGAGGGACTCACGTTTCCACTGTCCTCTTCCTGCAACACCTCGCCAAGCAAGAATTGTCCTCGAGCGAGACTTTTCTGTTAAAAACAGAGGGTGTCACCAGGATTCCCTCGTAGGGATCCTTTCCATGATGTTGTCAGATACCTGGTCTAACAGTCTGAGCCTGTTGGTGGCAAAAAGAAGCACTTTTTTTTGATGGGGGCAATTGCACCGTAGTAATACGTCGCGGCTGCCAGCTGAAGCCATCTACTGCACAGATTCCAAAACCTTGTATACCTACTAGTCATTTCGACGCCAGAGTACCAAAATTGTCTGCAAAGCTCCACGGGCTTTCCCGCAATTTTGGATTATTGCTGATGTGCCACCCGCATGGTCACCTATTGGCATTTATAGGGGGCAGAACCCTTATGGAGACTGTTTTCACATTTGGTTATTGGTCCCTGATTCCAGGGTGGTGCCTCCATATTTATTCATCTTTATGAACAATATTTGTGTTATTATGAACTATATTCATATTTTTTAAATATCTTAAATATTTCCAAAATAACCAAACCTGCCCAACCAGATCCCAACTTGTTGGTCTTGGTTTAGGACTTGACTTGGGGCTTAATTACCAAGTTTATAGACTGACTTGTCACTCGCAACAGTAATATTTATCCTCCAGGATTTTAGTCGTATTTTCCCTCACATGCATATATTTTGAAAATATTTAGCTGTACAAGATGGAGTACAGATCTGTATTCATTACCCCTGTTAGGTGACAGTATTTTAATAAGTAAAAAAATACAGCTTTAAGTATTTACAAAGACAATTGCTGATCTCAAAATGAGAAACACATTGACATTTTTCTCACTTGAGTCTGTTCAACCTCAACACACAATCTAGTGCTTTCCAGAAGCCTGGAGGGCGGAACAATTACTTTATTAGGGCTCCATCAAATTTATTGGAGTAACACACGCTCTTAATGTACATTCCTCATTCTTACACTTTCGGAGTGTTTCATGTTTGTTTTATATACCAACATAATTAGCCATGAACATTACATATTGAGAGGCATAATGTTTCAGAACAAGTGATGTTTGTTTGTGAAGACCAGTCAGATTAAAGGTATTGATGTAATTTAAAAAATAAATGATGTTTTGCTTCTTTTAGAGCAGCAGCCAGTGGAGGCAAAAGTCTGCTTTTACCTTTTCACCATGCAGTTGCTCTGTCATCGTTCTTGTCTGTTACAGGTGTAATCCTTTATAACAGTTATATATGTTGAGTTTAAATTTTTCAACCTGGTTTCTCCCACTCACAGTGATGAATTACGGAAAGAGGCGCGCCAGTTAAAGAAGGAACTACAGGCCATAAAGCAAAGGAAAGAAGAAAGTTTAAAACCTGCAGTGGATGAAGTCAAGGAGGGTATGTGAGCACATTTTATTCCCCACATTTACTAAAGGATGTGTATCACTGTTACCTATTATACTGTGAATTTATTGGTGGTTGATAATATATTTTACATGTATTTTACCACAACTAGGTGCTTTTAAGAATGTTTGAAAGAGAAATCTTTCACCACAGAGCTCTAAGTGTGAACACAGTCTCAAAGAGGGTGGTCCATGCTACATTCTCCGCTAATGGACACTAAGACAGGCAACCCTCTGATTTTTGTCAATTAGTTGCAGGCGTCTATTTTTTTCCCCCCCGAGGGTCTGCATTTTTGTGTTAAAGCTCACAGAAAATTGCATGGGGGAAAATTGTTGAGTGGCCGCCGTAGTTGCACATCAAACCCATTGTGTGTTTGTTAGTTTGTAACTTTGGCCAATGAGAGTCTGTAAAAAATCTGCCCCCAGATCTCCTCAGGTCTCCACCACACTGCAGTCTGTCATGATGCCTTCAATCTTTTGGTTTGTGCTGATGCTGAAACACATTTTTGAAAATTGCAAAAACCTCTTAGGCACAGAGGTTAGCTTGAGGTTGTGTGTGTGTGTGTATATATTGTTGTGCAACAAAACAAAATAGTTTGCAGGGGGTTCTGCAGGGACCAGCCTAACTGTGGGATTACCACCAGCCAAAGACATGATGGGCTTTTGTTGCTCAAACATTATGGTACGCTTTCCCTAACCCTCTCCACAAACACTGATGGTTTTATGTTTACAGACACTGAGCCCACTCGGGACTGATTGGGTTCAAAATTTTAGGGGAGAGAGCACAAAATACAATCATTACATTTTACTTTAATATTAAGATTAACTAAGTTCTCCTGGTGTCTCTGACTTAAAGTCTTGCTCTTAGGCCCCATCCACGCTGATTGGGTCTTATAAGTCATGCAAAGCAGAAACATGATGCTGCTGACAGAGTTTTGGATTTGGTATTTTTACTAAAATATTTTGTACTGTGCGAATGACACTTATAGCCTACACTTATAAGTTACTGTGCTCAGACTCCCAGTATGTTTTCCACCGTCACAGTCCAAGCTCGTTATTGGTCCGTGCAAAAAAAACAAATCTGATGTGATTCTTCATCTGTATTTCTTTATTCTTTCTCCAAATCTTCAGTAACTATGGAATAGACCATCTGCTTCATGTCTACACCTTCACGCGCACGCCCTGTGTACGTGAACGGCCACTAGATGTGCGTTTTCAGTCTTCAGTTTTAATGTAGACGGAGATCAACTCTGATACGCAGCTAAAACGCTGGTGTAGACGGAGATCGTATTTGTTTCTCCGTTTTAAACTAAAACGGAGTAGTGTGGATGGGGCCTTAGATTCTGCTGGTGTCTCTGACTTAATGTGTTGCTCTTAGTGATATCTGCATAGAGTTAAGCTGTTTCTAAAAACATCCTAAGCATAAAGAGGCATTCTCCCAGTAGATCCAGATATAAACTCAAGTGTTGAGTCAGTAACAGCCCTGCATTGTTATACCGAGTGGCAACTAGCCTAAGCTCCTCCATTATCTTACAAGGTATTTAAACTCTGCCAGGGACCTTTTGTTTTGTGCTTCTCTGGCAGCTTTGCCAGAGGCAGAGTTTCTTTTAAGAGTTCCTCATTACATTTCTGTGTTGGAAGCAAAAGTTAATTCCATTAGATGGAATTCTTAGATGTCATGGGCCAATGGCCACTGCAGGGGAGACGGATGTCTGCTCAAATGCTGTAAATCTTGAAACTCAGCTCGGCCACAGAAGAACACTGTGGTGAGGGCTCGTTTTATCTCATCCCACTGGAGAAGCTGCACACGCACATTAAGGCTCGCACTGACACTGCCATCCCTAACAGCTTAAATCATTCTCCTGGTTCTGCTCTGACCTCTTTGTGAAGGTCAGCCTCTGGTCTCTTTTCACTCGCATGCTTCTCAGACTGGTCGGTGTAGGTTCATTGGGTACACGTGCTTTAAAAGCTGAAAGATTTTGGGGCTGGAACTAAAAACTTGTCTTTTTTTAATTTTTGATTAATTTATCAATGATTTGGTTTATAAAACAGTACAAAACCTAAACATATTCAGTTTACTATCATATAAGACAAAGAAAATCAGCAAATCTTAACAATTTAGAAGCTGGAACCAGAGATTGATCAATTAATCAACACAATTCTTTTCAGCTTTAAGATTTTCTAGATTTACTAGAAGATCCAAAAACTTTCAACAAATACAATTTTTATTATATTCTTATACATTAAATACCAAGTGGTGGACAACACCAGTGGCATTGTGCAGCTCTTCTTGTTTTACATTTGTGTGCAGTAGCTATGTGGAGACATGTGCAGACACACCAGCATGTGCGCACTGCAGCAACCAAAGCAAAAAGGTAGTGCTTCTTTTTGCCCCTAAATCTGCCAAATTTGGTCAGCGGGAACAAAATTGACTTCATTTGGTTTGACTGGCAACTCTATCCACGAGCATTTAATGATTCCCTTCTTTAGTTTCAAGGGTAAAGTGAGAAAAAGCAGACAAACCAAAGCATTGATGAAAATGATCAAATTGGTCTTAGGTTTTTCTGGTAAGAGGGCTCAGTGAACCATAATGACAGACTCTACGATCATTTACTGGATTTGGATATTTAAGCAGTTATTCCTATGTCCTAATATATTGTCATTTGTTTATGGTGTAACCAACCAACCAAGAGGCAGCTTGGAAAGCTTGTTCAAACGGTTTCGTCTGGTGACTTAGAGGTTGAGAGAAATACCATTAATCCCTCGGCTAGGGACCTTTGTGGCGTGTCATACCCTTCCCTCCCTGTGTTTACCATTTATGCCTACGTCGTCAGCTGTCCAATAAAAGCAAATGCCAAAAAATAATCTTAAAAATGTTGATGACACAGTGAGAAGTACCAATTTTGTGTTTCATTGCAATACATCTTGTAGCGCAGTAGGACCAGAGGTGAACAATCATTGCATGAGTTTTGTTGAGGCACATTTCTTAACATAATTGTTTTTGCTTTTGTTCTGTTTTCATTCTGTGGTTTTAAATTAAGGTTGGACTCTAACATGATGTTGTGTCGAAAAGTGCTAGCTCATGGTGGCTCTCTCTTAATATTATTACGAAGAGTACAGTCTAGAGCTGCTCTGTGAGAAGTGAAATTTAGATAACTTCTGTTATGAATTGGCACTATATAAATGAAATTGAATTGAAAGTTGAGTTTGCGTCAGTGTAAAGTGGATTCTTTGTTTTAAGAGCAATACATTCCCACAGTTTGGCCATTATTCAGGCACTTAAATAGCTTAAACTTACTTTTACTATAATACATTTACACTAGGTCTGGGTAATAAAACAATAATGAACATTATTGGATATCATTTTCCTCAATAACAATATAACAAAGGTTCAATCAATGTTCAATTAATGTTTGATTTAATTGATTTGAATTATGAACTAATAAACACGTTTTCAATTAAGACATTTATTTTGTTGAGGAATAGGGCCTGAAAAGGTTTTTACTTAATTTTTAATAGAGCATATTTGTTGAAAACAGATTTTATCATAATAGTTTTAAATGTTCTGCCTCAGATCTGTGAAGTGATCCACTGTTTTGGTATCAAGTGTTTGTTCTGAACATAAAGAAAAGTTTAAAACCACAATTAACAATCTGGTTTCTTCAACTTTTACTCAGGAGCAAAAATCAGCCTTAAAACTTATAAATAAATAAATAAATAAATAAATAATAATGATTTGACATTTATCGTGATAATTATCGAGATTGAGTGATGTCGTGATAACATCGATCAGCCCTAAATTATGTGAGACAGTTACCTTCTTTTTTATTTCTGTCGTAATTCAGTCGTCTGTTGTACCCAGCCCGTAGATGCATAAAATACAGACACAGAACACACAAAATAGAGTAAAGATCTTTAACTGAAATAGGCTGATTTTCTGTAATATTGCTATAAATGTGACTCTCGACCATCGCGCCAAAGTTCTGCATTAAATCAGTCAGTACCAATTCCTCATCCTCCCCAACCATCAGCCGCCCACATGGCTGGCATGCACATGACTTTAAATTTGATTGGAGTGAATAGCAAAATGTCTCTTCAGACATTTTTTTTATTCCTTTTGTGCATTATTTTTTCATCACCCATCAATTATAGCCTGTTCCTGTAGTCTGGTTTTCTCTCTCTTGGCATGACCGCTGGGTGCTACAGCCAAAAATAAGAGAGCCATTCTGAAACCACTGTCCATTCAATACCCACCCTAAATGATGTGGCAGCAGTCTTTATCCCCCGCAGATATTACACAGGTTATGCCTGCGTGCTCTTGGTGTTTTATTACCCTGATGCCTGTTGCATATTGTTGACTTTGAGAAAGAAGACGAAAGTAGAGTGATATTTGAAACGCTGATTACCTTGTGATCAAGATTAGCGTGTTATTTTGCCTTCTCAATATACCGTTTGACAGTTTTTGACCACGTTAGTTATTTTCACAGGACTCTTCTGAAATATTTAGCAGTCTTGGTTGTTGCATATTCGAAGATGGATAGTTGGTGTTGACCTCAGAGCACTAACTGACAAAATCATTTTTGATGTGTTTTTGATTGATGATCAGCAGTAACGCTGAATCACAGCTTGGCACCAATCTGGTTTGACTTTTCTCTGAAAGCTGTTGATTGTTTTACAGAGAAGGGGCAGCCTTTTCTCCTGTAGAAGAGGCGTTTGTCGTCCACAACAGCCTTTAGTTGCTACAACATCAGCAGCTTGATTTGTAGCTCTCTTGAGCCCAGGTGACAGGAGAGGGGAGGAATGTAGTTAGAAAGGCCATCAAACTCAAAGATAGTAGTTAGTGACAACAGCTGGAGAAGGTGATGTGTGTTCCTCATGTAGGACCTTGGGGCATCATCAGTCAGCATCCAGCATGTCACAGGCTGCAGCGGGTAGGCAGACCAGGAGAGGTGACGGGGGGGGGGATCACTTGTTGGTTTCATAAATCAAGAGAAAAAGGTTTGCCCCTCGAGCAGCAGAGCAGATTTCCATGTTGACACACTGCAAAGTGGGGAAAGTGTGGCTCTTAGATTTCCAGGGCTGTGTTGGAAAATTCCAGTGACTGCTCAGTATTTGCAGAGAAATGTGTTTTTCTTAAATGATAGCCGACTTGTCATTTTTACAGTTTGTGTATGGATTAAACAAACAAGATATACAGTGGGGGAAATAAGTATTTGACCCCTTGCTGATTTTGCAGGTTTGCCCACTTACAAAGAATGCAACGATCTATAATTTTAATCATATGTACATTCTAACAGTGAAAGACAGAATCCCAAAGAAAATTCCAGAAAATCACATCATATGAATTTATAAAAATTGATAACCATCTGATGAGGAAAAACAAGTATATGACCCCCTGGACAAACAGCATGTTAATATTTTGTAGAAAAGCCATTATTGGCCAGCACAGATGTCAAACGGTTTTTATAGTTGGTGACAAGGTTTGTGCACATTTCGGCAGGGATGTTGGCCCACTCCTCCCTGCAGACAGCCTCCAAATCATTCAGG
>NC_060162.1:4812791-4824673 GCF_021292245.1 Micropterus dolomieu | reverse complement strand
CCGACAGTTGATCTTTTCTCTCCAAGTTGCTTTCCGATTCTCTTGTAGCCCATCCCAGCCTTGTGCAGATCAACAATCTTGTCCCTGATGTCCGTAGAAAGCTCTTTGGTCTTGCCCATGGTGGTGATGTTGGATGCTGGTTGTTTGGGTGTTGACAGGTGTCTTTTATACAGGTAACGAGGTGAGGCAGGTGTATTTGATGTAGATAATTGGTTGGGATTGGGGCTGTGTCTTAAAGAAAGACTAACTGGCTTGTAGGAGCCAGAATACTTGCTGTTTGGTAGGGGGTCAAATACTTGTTTTTCCTCATCAGATGGTTATCAATTTTTATAAATTCATATGATGTGATTTTCTGGAATTTTCTTTGGGATTCTGTCTTTCACTGTTAGAATGTACATATGATTAAAATTGTAGATTGTTGCATTCTTTGTAAGTGGGCAAACCTGCAAAATCAGCAAGGGGTCAAATACTTTTTTCCCCCACTGTAAGGTGTTACTAAGCTTGAGAGGTGGCAGTAGACTGATTTTGTTACTTTCAGACAGTGAGACTAGCTGTTTCCGGTCGTTATGCTAAAGTAAGCTTCTTACTTAGCGGACAAATATGAGAGTGGTATCGATTTTTTTCATCTAACTCTCGGCAAGACATAAAATAATTTTCCCCACAATGTGGAACTATTCCTTTTAATATCTAAGCACTGAGAGCTGTAAAGACCTTCGTTTTGGAGAGACGGAGTCTGAACTTGGGCGGTGCTGTGGTTAGCACTGTCGCCTCACAGCAAGAAGGTCGTGCGTTCCAACCTTGGTCCTTCCAGGCCTTTCTTTTTGGAGTTTGCATGTTCTCCCCGTGGGTTCCCTCCAGGTGCTCCGGTTTCCTCCGGTGCAGAGTGGGTAACCTCAGGTTAGTTTAGGTATGTTAGATAAACCTAACAGTCTTAAACTTTATATTTCTCCTGTATGTTTAACGTTGTTGCATTTCTTCTGTAATTTAGTGTTTGATTAGTAGATCTCAGTAAGCACTTTATCTTTTCATAGTCACGTCCCTTTCTGACTTTACTGCTCATAAATGGTCATATGAATAAATAGACATTAACAGAAACTCATAACATTGCAGCTCTTAATAAATGACAAACAGTCAACTTTTCGCTGTTACATCATTAATTCGGTGCAGCAGAATGTGTCTCAGTGTCCAGTCAGAAGTGGCACAGCTTGGCACAGCTCTGTGTGTGTGTGTGTGTTTGTGTGTGTGTGAGTGTGAGTGTGTGAGTGAGTGAGTGAGTGTGAGTGACATCACGTTTTGTTGTGGAAAGAAAGTGCTCCACCGGCCAGCAGACTGTGCTCACTGTCTGCCACTCGGTGACTTCACTGCCTGCGTCTCTGAGCTGTGAGATTTACAGAAGCACATTAACTGCATGAGACACCAATGTCAGCGTGCTGATTGTCTCTCCTTTCATTCATGATGTGAGACTACTTCACACGTACCGCAGAGAAGGACAGTCTGGTGGGAAATGATTCCCAGCATTGCCGTCAGCACTGCAGCTTCACTCTCTCTGCCTACATTTGACAACACACACAGATTACACGTCTTTATATGTAGCTGCTCTAGTGTCCAGTTTTACATTTCAGGCCCTTATTAGAGCTGCACCTAATTATTATTTTACTATCAATTAAGAAATTATGATTGATTAAATTTGTTGTTTAGTGTATAAAATGTCACAGAGAAGTGAAAATATTTAATAATAATAATAAAAATAATAATTTCCCCGAGTCCAAAGTGGCATCTTTAAATGTCTTGTTTCGTCCAAACAACCAACAGTCTAAACCCACAAAGATATTCAGGTTACTGTCACAGAATAGTAAGAAAAACTGAGAATATTTACATTTGAGTTGGTGGAACTAAGTGAATTTTTGCCATTTCAAGTGTAATTATGTCCAAAACTAAATAAATTAAGATTTTAATTATATAGAGAAAACTGGAAAATCAATCTCATTGAGCAAGCAAAAATATTTAGATAAAGTAAATAAAGCACTAATAGTAATTAGTAGTGATGTCTCCCTTGTCTCTCCAGTGGATAAAAAGCCATCCAGCGAGGCCGTGGCTGAGTATCTGGAGGGACGAAAGAAGTACGAAGAGCTCAGGACACAAAAAAGGAAGAAAGGCTCAAACAGAGAAGAACAGGTTAATAACTCAATATGTGGTCATCACTTACTGAACTTCAAATTGATGGATCAGGGACTTTCCTTGTTAATTTGCATCTTGTGTATTGATGATGTCTGATCTTTTTGGTAGACTCTGGCCCTCCTCAGTCGTTTCAAGTCCAAGCTGTCTTCGGCCATCGCTGAAGGTCCAGAGGAAGACGTGGAAGAGCTGGCAGAAGATGACGACAAAGGATGGTCAGTGAGCCTGATACCGTTTAAGATATATATTTGGATTTTTTTTTTTTTTTTTTACATGGTTTCGTGGTCATCTGTCATTGTGGAATCAAAACATTCTTAAGTTTGTTTGAATTTACCTGCAAAGTCACACTGACCACCATTACTATGGGTACCGTCCCTCTAGCTGTTATTTGCCGAACTAAGGCTTGTTGGCGTGGAAGTTGTGGAAATAATACTGCACCAACAACCCACTCCGCACACTTGGCTGTCATTGGGCCAATTTCAAAAATCAAAACTGGCCATACAGTTGCAGAATCACCTGTTGTTGATCACAGGGCTCTGGAGTTTGAGGCAAGGGTCAGACCATGATCTTAATACTCCCCACGGTTTCATTGGTTTGGTTTTAAGAACCCCAATGTCACTGTTTGGTTCAGTCTTTCTCATCAACCTCAATTCCATTAAATAAAATAAAAAGACTTCTTAAAAAGACACCGTACGTAACCTGCTCAGCAGCCAACAACAGGCAGACACAGTTAGAGACCCGCTGGTGAACATAGTGGAGCATTTAGCAGCTAAAGAGCCGGATATTTCCCTCTGGAGTTTGTAGAGACCAAACAAAAACTTAAAGGAGAGTGAGCATACGTAGATTAGAAACACACTTCCAAATGAATGTTATATTGCTTTGTGTCTGGATGTGTAAATGGGTAGGTGGTTTTGCCTTAATAACTTTATAAGATGAGAATATATCAAGCTTGTTCCACTGCCCCAGAGTCACAATAATCTATTAGTGTAGTTTTGAATCTGTTCAACTGATAGTGGCAAGAAAAAGTAGCTTAATGTAATGTGGTAATATTAAGGTAGAAATTGAGTGCTGAGAATCTTTTTCAAACAACAAGCTATTTTGGCTTTACAGTAAGACTTTACATGACAGAAATCACACAATCTATTCACTATTGAAATGACACCAATTTGAATCATACACAGATAAATAAACTACTGGATTGTTGCATGGCGCAGCCTTCACTTGCTTCAGTATAGCTCAAAATTGTTAAATAAACTTTCATATAAATGTTTTAATTGTTTCTCATAATTTCTTTCTCAGGTCAGGTTATTAATGTTTTTTTTCACTTCATTATTTGTTACTTTATCTTCAGTTATTGTAATTTCATACCAATCTTAAGTTTGGAAGACATTTGTATTTAGTATTTTATGATAAACGTTCAATGTATGAATGCTCCTGGAAAAGGACTACTGGATAGGACAAAATGAAATAGCTTCTGTGTAAGCAGTCCTGCTGAGATTTGAATCACTGACACTATTCACTTTAGCAAATATTAGTAGCAGCACGTGAGCACCCCGGGGTCCTGAGTGCTCCTGGAGAGTTCAAGAAGCAGTTTGGCAAACGCCCTGTTTTGTGGACGGTGAAGTTCAAGCATGAAAAGTTGGCACAGAAAGGCCTTTTTCATTACTTTGTGTTGTTCCTGTTGATACCCTCCTGGTGAACACGAGAGTGTAAGAGATTGTAAAAACTTTTTATGATATATATATAATGGTAAGAGCAGCATAAATGAGACACTAAAATGCAGAAAATCCTTCTATGTACCAGGAATGATGAAACTGATCTTTGTCAGATCCAAAGCTTGCTTCAGGTTCTGATAAATGTGTGTGAAAGTTCAAGTGTTTGTGTGTGTGTGTGTGTGTGTGTGTGTGTGTGTGTGTGTGTGTGTGTGTGTGTGTGTGTTTCAAGTTGGGATTTCAACCCGCAGCCACCAGATTGGCCATCAGGAAATCAGCCCTGACGCTGTGTTTTCCTCTCAGATTCTGTTTTTCACCAAAGATCTCAAAGTCTAACTACACGGAGTAGGGGTTTGAAATGAATACCATGTGTTTGAATTTGAGCAAAGTGTCTGTGTGTGAAAGATTTAGAATAACAAAATCTGTAGTTGCTATTAGTCTCGAGAAGCCCCCTTGAAGTGTAGCCTGTCTGTGTGTGGGGACCCTAATGAATTTCAGAAAAACCTTGGCTGGCTTTTGGAGCCTCTCCCGGGCTATAGACACCTCACTGTGCCGCCCCCGCCAGGTATGGCGAGAAGGGAAGGACAGCGGCAGTAGCATAGCAGTCCTAGAAAAACACCAGTGGGAAGTCTGTGCCACTCTAGGAGCACTGCGAACAGAATGTGGGTTACAACAGGTCAGACATTGGAAGTCAAGTCTGGGCCAGAGGAGGTAAACTATTCCATCTGTGTCTGTGTCTACAAATTCTGACTCTCCCTCTTCAGCCCCCCTCCTCCTCTCGGTCTACGCTAACACACACAAGCTCTCAGAGATCACACTCTCAATGCAAAGAGCCCTCCGTCACTCTCACCGACCCTCCTGCACTCCTTAATTCCCACCCCGTACTTGAGCAAAAAAAAGAAAGAAACACAAGAAAAATAAATTTGACGAAAGGCTTCTGTGGCCTTGCACCGTGGCCGCGCAGAGCGGTTTTGATAAGCCCTGAACACTTGGTTTCCACATCACCTCTCGGAGCCGTACGACACTGAGGCTGTACGGCCGGCGGGCTGTCATCGCCGAGACTGCTAGACAAATTATCAGAGGCGGCCCACTCTCACTGCAGGAGTCCTCAGGGTCTGCCAGAGTCTAGCCATGACATTCTAGATGAGCTGTCACAACTCCTGCCGATTTCAAATGAACACCGGAGAGAGCGTGCACAAACACACAGGCTGACACTCAACACACCCAACCTGTGCACAGAACAGAGCCCATATATACCACTTATACACTATACACCGGAGATAAGGCATCAAACACAAAATCTTTTAGAATATACAATAGAGAATATACAGGTTTCTTTATTTAGTACAGCCAGTTTGAAACACACTGGGCACAATATACACGTCTAGACATATACAAGGTCATGTAGATAAGAAAGACCAGCTGATCCTCAACTTTAAAGTGACAGTCAAAGATTGAGATGCAGTATGAGGGAAGCTGTTGTAACTGATGGTGCATGTTGGCTTAGTGTATGGACAAGGACGGAGATAGATTGAGATGTCTCAATATGAACTCATGATCTATGTTGTAGACAACAGATCTAAAACGGCAGCCGTGTAATCGCCCCGTGTCCCCGGTTTGAGTCCGGGTTACGACCTTTGTTCTGTCTAGTATATAATAAAGCCAGAAAGCTGCCTCAAGAAAAACCTTTAGGTTTAACACATCCTGTTAATGTATTGAAACAAGGGTCTGGTTATGCTAGAATAGAAGTGGTTCGTACACAGCTGGCCAATCCAATGTAAATTAACTGTGAATGTCGGATTGAAGATTTTGTTTTCGATTTCAAAAAGATTACAGTTCATCTTGAGGGGGGCGTGAATGTGTGCACCAGATTTTATTTCAGTTTAATGTTATACTTGATTAGTTATTTAACGCAAAACCACAACCTCGTGGTGGCACTTGAAGAAAGGTCATAAGATCAGAGAAGTCATTAGGATTCTTCCTCTGCAGATCACGAATGTTTGTAACAATTTTTTTTTTTACAATCAATCCAATAGTTGATGAGATATTTCAGTCTGGACCAAAGAGGCGGACAGACTGATTTGCACATCCCTGTCCAACATTTGGTTATTTCTGATTCTTGATTCTCCGCTCAGACATGAATGTACGAATGTGGCTGGTTGACAACATGACAGGGTTTTTTTTGCCTGTAACATGGCTAAATATGGATCCTTGTAGTTGATTAGTCCACTCCTGCGTTGTTTAGATTTACATTGGCATCAAGAAAATGTGTTTTATCTGTGGAGCGCCTGACACTGATATCTGCTGTGAGGAATGTCCTGATTCTTTAATCTGTCTTTGGGGGAAGAGAAACTGACCGGGAAATGAAAGACACATGAGCGTCTGTTCTCTGGGGACCAGGGCTTTCTTTCAGGAGTTTTGAACTGCTAAGATATTTGATATTTGTTAAAACTTATAGTACTAATAAACTATTAAAATACCTGCTTAATGTTCCCCTCTCAGTTGAATTGTTCTTTTAGTGGGATTATGTGCATAGTTTTTGCTAAGCTTTAAATACTAGTATTAATATGTTCGTATATTCCCCAACCAGACTCACCAGACTGCCCCTGTTTCTTTAAATTCCTACAAGGCTTAAAATCTGTGTTCAAAGCAATTTGTGTGACCCAGGCTTTAAATTGGCTTCCCAGGGACAGCAGTACAGAATATTTTGGAAATATTTTTGTCTAATTGATAAAGTTCAGCCAGTCACTTGGATAAAGTTATTTCATTTGATTCAATCTTTGCCTTCATAGCCTATTATGATTAATTTAAACCAACTGTACACAACCTGCCCGGCACCAAACAGATGACAGACAATGTTAGCAACTAGCTGACGAACATAGTGGCTAGCTAAAGAGCCAGATATTTCCCTCGGGAGGTGGTGCAGTACAAAACAGACCAAATGGGCAAGTGAATATTGGACTTAAATTCATCTGGTGGCCTAATGCTAGTGCTAACGTCGCACTGTGTTTGCTGGATCTGTAAATTTGCAATTGTTTTCGAACTCGTTTGCCATTGTTTTGAAAGGTTCTCTATAAATAAAGATTACTATTAGTAGTATTAATAATAATAATATTATTATTATAACAACTTTATAAGGTAATGAGATAATATGTTAGATGTTGGGCTTTTACCCTGTCTTCCCCAAGTGGCCAGAAAAATCACTTAATTCAGCCTAAATGCGCACCGCAGTTTAAAAGCGTTACTCAAAATCTTGATCACAAATCATTTAATGATTTTTTATTTAATTTAGATTTGTCCATGTTTTGTGTTGTGTCTGCTGTAACAAGCGAATTTCCCCACAGTGTTGGATAAATTAAGTCAATCCTAACTTAAATAGACTTAACTAAACGTTTAGTATTGGGTTACAAGGGGAAAGATCTCGCAACACAAGAAAATTAAATCTGGAGTAGTTTGTAATGATTTACTGTGGATTTGCAGCAGTTATGTACAAACAATTATGGGTATTTGATAAAGAATTTCAATTTCAAGATAGACCTATGTTGCATTAAAAGTATGCTAATGCTCCATTGCGTTCATTCTTTATTATTCACTTTTATCTGTTTCATTGTTGCTATAAATGAAGTTAATTATTATTATTCTGATAATGGTGTTCATGATCAGCAACTGGAAATAAAATTCTTGCCAATTGAATAATAGAAATGGTTTCTCAAATTTAGGTTTTTCCCATTTTTTGATAATGATATTATAATCAAACTGCTCAAAGCAAAAGGAGCCTCTTGGTAAAAGTTCTGCTGCGATGTGATTTAGTGGATGCTCTGCTGCTGTTCTTTGAACTCTCTCCACCTCTCTGCGTCTGATTTAGGATGGGCCATGTTCTGCAGTTTGATGAGCAAAGCAGAAAAGTCAAGGATGCCAACATGCAGGACGAGGACACTTTCGAGATCTACGACCCTCGAAACCCCGTCAATAAACGAAGGAGAGAGGAGAGCAAGAAGATCATGAAGGAGAAGAAGGCCAAGAGGTGAGGTCATGAGGTCAAAGGTCAGGTTCTGTCCAATCCATGTGACTGAAAAACCAGTCCTGCCTGTGCGCTTTTGTAACCCTCTAAATCGGTCTCCTGGCTCCAACATCTGGATTGTGGATGCTGACCTGAGCCCAAACGATCCCTGTAATCTGTGATGGAAAGGCTTCTTCACTTGGAACAGCTGCACCTGGACAACGCTCAGTGAAGACTGTGGTCACAGTAAAGATTGAGGTTGTGATTAATTGTAATGTTGTTAACTTTTCTAAGCCATTCGTTTCCTGTTTATTTTGTCTGAAGCTTAAATGTGAGCATTGGACTTTACCAAATAAATAATAAATTGCATTTTGTAAGCAGACTGTTATGATTATGTTGTCTCTGTCCTATTGTGCAATCCTGCCATAACATCTGTCTTTCCGAAGCTCATAATGTTCTGTTTCTGGTGACACTTTGTTGAAAATGTGTAAATTCAGTTATTTATTTTTGAGGCCAGAGTTAAATGTGGTGTTGTATTGGACTGTATTATATGGAGAGGTGTTTTAGTCACATGCAGGCGGCAGAATATTAAACTATAGAATACAGTCCAACACAATGACACCTGTGACCTCAATGCAAAAACATATAATTGAATTAATTAACACTTAATAAACATGATAGCATCATAGAGGTTGTTTTGGATTGCATTAGATTGTCCAGGTGTATCTTCGTTGTTGACGAGATTTTATTCCTTAAGTCAAAAAGCCTGAGCCTCATAAATATAAACAACAATTTGCTGTATAGCAAATTTAGATGATTGTGAAGTCCTGCTTCACGTAACGCTCTACGCTTGTTTTTCACGAGACCGTATGTTCAGAATTCAGGTTTGTAACAAGCAGGAGGATTAAAAGTATGGCGCTGTAACCTATTTTGGGAGGAAAGCACAAAATAAAGATTTCACCTCACTAATCCAGAGATGTTCATGCATCAAATGTCCCAGTTACTTAGTCATTTAGGTCTCACACACATCTATCAACTGTGAGGTGGTGCATGTTGGAATTATTTGAAAAAGTAAAGTATTTTTTTGTTTAATTGTGCTTTTTAGTGCGTACATTTTACACTGTGACATCCAGTGGCCAAGTGGTTAAAACCTGTTAAACACCAAAGCCCCCAGTACCGGGGGCAGCCACCAATTTTCGCGCACAATGCAAATGGGAAATCAGTGGAAGATCAGATTATTTTGTCACCCTATTCATGCACCTCTGTGAAGCTTGGAGGCTCAGCTAGAAGCTCAAACCAACCAATTTTATCCACACCAAACACCCATCAAACACCAAGCATCTAAATAAGCCTATATCTCAAGATAAATCGCTCTGTAATCACCGTACATGGCTGAAGTTATAAGCATCCAGTTATGTCTAATGAGAATGTACCCTCAGGTCCAACCCCTCCAACCAAAGCTAATCAACCCCTGAAATCAGCTGTACAGCTCACATCACTCAAATCACCAACATTACAGACTAATTAGCTGGATAAAAGTAACAAACGAGCCAATATACATAAACAATCACAACCACTGATTTATTTTTGCAGTTCTCGCCGTATCAGAGTACCTGGGAGCCGTGTGCCTGCCTTCTCTCGCCTTTTCTGCAGAGCAGAAGTCTTGCTTTTTCACATCCGGTCTTTTTTTGCAGGTTTAGCAGGCGACTCGTAGGAGCTACAAAGACATCCAGGGTATCAAATGAAAGGTCTGCTCAAGCCAGATCGATTGATCCCCCATCACTGTGGGATGTTCCTGTACTTGCTTTTGGTCACAGTAATGTTGATCAGTATTCCCTGTTTTTATCAGTATTTCAATGTCATGTTATGTTGGAACTTGGTTGTATGGACAGAAATAGTGTTTTAAAGATAACTCCCAATAAAAGTCAACATTTAAACAGTAAATATTGCCAAATATGGACATTCACCTGGTATATTTTATAAATATTGTATGATAACTTTATTTTCATCAAATTTACAGTTACATTTGCATTCTAGGAGGGTTAGAAGATATTCAGTTGCATTATAATCTTCCTTATGATGGTTTTGTTGGTTTATTGCATTAAAATATAGCTATATATATATAATATTATATATATATATATATATATATATATATAATATTATATTATAATATCCTGGAAATAGGGGCAAATAGCTGACTGTCCCCAACATGCACACCATATAGCTGCAATGTCCCAGGTTTGATTCCAGTCCATACTCTCTCTCTCTCTCTCTCTCTCTCTCTCTCTCTCTCTCTCTCTCTCTCTCTCTCTCTCTCTCCTTGTCTGTATTTCTACTGTCACTATCAAATAAAGACCTCTTTTTATTTTTATAAAAAAAGAACAAGAATTTGTACTAAATGGAGAGCACTAGGTAGTGACTGGGGAGTGATTTCAGACAACCGTGGTTCCATAGCTAAGACATCTGCTGTATTGAGCATTCCTTGTCTATCTTTACATAGGTATATATAGTACGCTTAATTAACTAGGCACATTAATCAGCTTGTGAGAAGCAGTGTGTTGCAGTGAAGTGACGGTTTCTAAAGATAAAGCACTGATTCTGCAAATTATAAATAGCCAGATTCACAAAAACAGAGCAAAGTGGTATTTAACTATCATGAAACATCAATTAAAAGCCTAGTCCCAGTTAGACGCTTGTCCTTTTTACTGGCCTGGTGTGGCTACATGTTTTGATAAATAAATGTATCTCTCAATTAGACGACTGGTCTGGCTTTTATAGAAGTTCTTTGGGTGTATAAAACCTCCAGTTAGATTCTCTGCAATTCAATCATTTAGGTTAGTATTCGGAAACAGATTCAGGTTTACCGGGATGGTGAAGGAGTTTGTCCCATATATAGGCAGGGTTCAATGAGTTCAGTTCAGTGATTTAAGCAAATAAAAGCCCGGGCAATTAATTGAAGTTTTACGGTAACTGTATACAATTGTAGGTTAATGAATAGCCAGGTTTAACTTTTGGCAGAGATGATGAAGCCTCACCTTACAATAACAGTTTTCACCAGATTAAAGGAGTAGTTTGACCTTTTGGGAAATATGAGTATGAGTATATATATGAGTATAAGATCGATACAGTTTCACTTTTAAATATGAAGAGGAGACGCTTAGCTTAGCATAAAGACTGGTAGCAGGAGAATATAGTTAGCTTGGCAAAAAAGAAAAAAAAAACTCTACCAGCATCTCTAAAGGTCACTTATTAACACATTACATTGTGTTTTAATTTGTACAAAAATGTAAGTGTTTTCCTCTGTTTAAAGTCTTTATGCTAAGCTAAAGTAAGCAACTCCTGGTGGTAGCTTCATATTTAACGGACATCAGAGTGTTACCAATCTTCTCATCTAATTCTCGGCAGGAAAGCAAGGTTGAACTATTCCTTTAATGCTGAGGCGGAAACCAGTGATGGATATTGTTTTTTTTCAACGATGTCTGGCAGACGGTCCTGTTCAGGTCACCAGTGGAGCAGTCAGAGCTTGTAAAAAGGAACTGTTTAAACCAAAGACTTTACCTCACTGTGGTGGTTTTGGGGTAAATGATCTGCCACTGCCATGTGTGTGACCAGGAGCTGCATTTGGCCAGCACACAGTTTTTTACTGCACTTCTGGGATTATCCTTAAATTTTCATATGGAACAGGAAGGAGAGTTAATGTTACATTATGAGCCCGGCTCGGCCCGAACTGCCGCAAATCTAAAACAGGTGATACAGCGATCTGACTGACCGTATGTGCTTCTGGGTCCAGGTTAGGTTGAAACGTGCCACTGATGTGTTACTGAGAGAAATGCTGAAGACTGCTCAGATAAATTAGCTGTTTATAAGGACACTGTGTGTCATATAAATCAGTGATTTATGTTTAAATGGGACCAGAGAGAAGGACAAGACAGTGTAATTCCTCTCCAACACCACCAGGAGAATACTTATGCCCCCCCCCCCCCCCCCCCCCC
>NC_060162.1:4738040-4812771 GCF_021292245.1 Micropterus dolomieu | reverse complement strand
TGCCCCCCCCCCCCCCCGTGTGTCACTGTGCCCAGCTCGGAGCAGGAAATACCTCTCTTTGATGCTGATCACATGACTTCCAGGGATGAGATGGAATGGTAATAGCATTATCACGCTATTCTACAACCACCATCTCCCTCTGCCCTTGTGGGCAAGGGCTAAATGTAGCTAAATATAACCAGATAATCCTTCTCATCTCTTAGAAATTTCACTAACACTTCTTCTCTCCTCTTTCCTTCCATAGTTTCTCTTGTTGTGAGGACAAACTTGAGGTTTCAACAAAAGCACGTATATTTGCATTTTGCTCTACCTTTGCACACTACAGGTTTAAGTGGTCGCTGTTTTTCCTGTGGGATGGGCATGTGTGTGAGTAGCAGAGATGGCCCATATGCCTGACCCCTGAACTGTGGCCGTGAGTCCTCCCTCCACGGCTAATTCCCCGGGGTGTGATGGACAGAGTGTGCAGAAGAAGAGAGCTGGGTAAGTTAGTGTGCTTTCATGGGAGGGATATTGATGAGCTTGCGAGATCAAAGGGAAGATGGTTTGGACAGAGAGGTTTTCGTGGCCACTGACAGACGTCCAAGGACAGAGTTCATTTGTCTCTGCTGCAGGTGTCCTCACTGTCTACTCTGCTTTAGAATTAAAGGATAGGTTTGGGAAAAGTCTAGCTTAAAACAACACTCGCATGCCCGTATGTACATGAGAGAGAGAGAGTTCTTAGTTAATTGTTCCTCCTGTCTGTACTGGACAATTTGGATGTAAGTGATGGAGTAAAAAACCCAAATGCATTGATGATTAAGCTGAAGCTGATATCAGACTGTTGAAGCCTCATATTAACTTTAAATGTACTTTAATGCATTTTTGGACAGAATGAGGACGATCGATTTGGTCCCCCATCATTTAGTGGCTGCAAGGAGTTGCACTGAGTTGTGAGACATGAAATAGGATTCACAAATTCCAGTCCGATTAACAGATCCATGAGTTTGAAGGTTATCAGCAAAAGAACTGAACAGTGGGTTATATCTCTATAACTCTGGAAGGTGATCACAGATTTTTTTTTATCTTTGTCACAACAATTGAGAGGTTAATAGTATGAATACAGCATTGGCATTACAAAGTAACTGGGAATGTGGACCTAATTTGAGTGACCACTGTAGCTCTTTGTATGTCTCCAAACTGGCTGTGTTTTTTTTTCACTCAGTCTGTAAAATAAAAAAAGACAATAAAATACACATACAAACATAACAAGAAACTCAATAAAAGAAAGAAAACACTTAAGTAATTAAAATACAGTTTAAAAAGTTGTAAAGTACAATCAACTAAAAAGGCTCTCCTAAATAAGTATGCCATTGATCATATTTCACAGCTACTTTGTAAGATTGTTTGATTCTATCTTTCTCTTCCCCCGTTACAACACGCCTTCTCTTTTTTCACCATCTACAAAAGACTAAAATTATCATGCACACTTGTTAGAACATAGTAACATGATAACGTAATACAAAGCGGTCTTTGTCTGGCAGTGCTGCTGTGCTCTTTTGTTACTCTTATGTTTGTCGATCATAGTTAAGGCTACTCGGACACACCTTGAAAATGACATGTCAGTGCAGAGGTGCATGTCAGGAGCCAGAATCAGATGCCAGCGGAGGCAGTGCTGTGTGATGCAGAGAACCTGCCCGCATGTTGGGACATTAACAATAACATATTCATTCCTCTACATCTTGCCAAACGCGAGGTCCAAGCAAGGCCTGCCCGTGAAACTTCCAATACCACAGGACTGATCTAGAATGAATACTATTTCTCAGAAACTGAACACACAGAAGGAAACTAGTGTAAACAATAAATTAAGCTCAGGACTACAGCTAAGACCAAGGTTAAACTCAAAAAGGCAAACCTCAGAAATACTTTACCTCAGACTGAAAGAACATTTAGCATTGAGTTACATAGAAGGCAGTTGTTATCTAACCTCCTAGTTGGACTTAATCAAATATTTCCATTTTAGGTCTGGGTGATTTTATTTTATATTGTGAGAGATTATAGGAGAAAGAGGTAAGTACAATATTAATAACAGTAAGGGCCACAGTATGCTTTGGCTTGAATGTGGACGCTAATGGCATCCAGTCATCGTAGTAGTGAAGTAACACCATAACACTTCAATATAGCCTAGTCTTTTATTTGCTTAAATCACTGAACTCACCCTGCCTGTATTCAGGACAGGCTTCTATATGGGACAAGCCTTTAGTTCCTTTACCATCCCGGAAAATCTGAACGATTATAGGGGACCTATTATGCTTTTTCATATTTTCGGCATTTCTATAATGTTACAATGTCAAATGTTCATTATAAACATGGCCAAAGCTTCAAATAATGAGGTCAAAGTATTTAAAAGAAATCCCTGTGAGCCTAATCCTCAGATATCCCCCTGTTCTGAACGCTCTGTTTTCAACTGTTTTTTCTACTAACGGCTCGGTATGATGTCATTGCGAGCCGGATTTCCATATATGGTCATTTGCTCCAGGCAGAGCATGCTGGCCACGCCCACAAAGGAACATGCAGCCCTATCCCTGTGGCAACCTGATAAACACAGTAGAGAATGGCCAATCAGAAGACAGTGGGCTTTGGAGCGGGGGCCCTAAAGATAGAAAATAATTTTTTTGAACTTTGAATCATGCAAAGCTGCCATACAGGAGAGACAGAACTACAATATAGGACTGGAAATGCAGTATAATAGATCTCCTTTAATAATTTGGTGCTCAGTGTTTTCGTAAAATTAACTAAACAAATTGGATTGTGGAGAATCTAACAATGTGTAGCATGTCCATGATCTAAGCAGTTCAAGAGGGCAACCCAGCGGGCTTTATGATGTTTTATACATCCAAAGAACTTTTATAAAAAACAGACCAGGCTTCTAATTGAGACATGCCTTTATCTGTCAAAATGTGTAGCCACACCAGGCCAGTCAAAGGAAAAGGCATCTAATTGGGACTCTGCGTTTATCATTAGGTATTCATTTGCCCAATACTTTGCTTTATAGTCAAATACCTGCAAAACTAAATGTGCTAATTAGTAACCCCCCATAGCTAATCTCGTAGTTTTTAGTGTTGTTCATTATAGGTTTGATTTTACATAGAATAAGGTTTTAATTGTCAGACGCAATCCAATGAGTGGGAGTTTCAAGTATCTTAACTCTTTAGGTTCTGTATGTGTTGTGGTTCACCAGGTAGCTGGGTCACCTTTAAGGGATGCAACTTTGTTCCTAACTGTCCTCTGTCAGCAGGAAAGTCGGCATATAAATGGATTAAGTGTATAAAGAATCAATAGCCAATCACTTAGCCCAATGGAGGAAAGCCAAGAGCCTTTGCTTGGTTGTAGATGAGACTGAATAATAATGTGTGTGTGTGTGTGTGTGTGTGTGTGTGTGTGTGTGTGTGTGTCATCATTTGGGTAGAGAGTGCTCTTGAACAGCATACTTAAGGACATCGTCCCTCTCCTACATTGTGAAATCCATCAAGAATGAATTATGTCGTGATTTAGCCTCGTCCGCTTCGACTGCCTACAACTAATAAATGACAGGAAGCTAATGAGGACAAATTATAATAGGGCTGTAGTCACAGTACAGAAAGCTAGGAGGCTCATGCTTATTACTCTGTTCAGTTACATTGTAATGCTGCTTCTGTCTCCGTTTCATAGCCCACGTGTCCTTCACTCTCGACTAGGAAAAGGTGAATCTTTATCTAATACACGGACATACAGAGGACATCCAGTGTAGGCATATTGAAGGTTTGACTTGATGGTCCGCTTTAACGTGAACCCACTTTACGATCTGTTGTTTTAGTAGCTTGTAACTGTAATTATGTCCTGAGATAACAAAATGTTTTATGATGGAGTAAGTCATCCTATTTTATAGTCTTGCAGTCTGTCCACGCTCTTATTACAATGAAAAGTAGCTGTAAAGACAAAACGATCTGATGCAAGCAATTGACTAGAGATTCATCAATCAAGAGTTGTCCTTGTCTTTAAGATATTAAAATAGCACGGCCACAGCTACACAAGAGTTTGTAGAGACAAAACATAGATAATACCACTCTGTTTATAAAGTCACATTGACACACAAGTTTTACATGTCTCTTTGAGAATTCTCCATAACTCTTTATTTTTACGTGAAAATACAGATAGGCCATTAATATACAGTTTTGTTAAAGCTGTGTTATTAGATTTTTGGCAACTAGGGGGCAGAAAAACATAACCACCACATGTCACCAGCTTATGAAGTTGTTATGGCTGATGTGTTAGCAAATAGTTGCTTATTTACACATCCAGCAGAGGCAGAGAAATTCATTCATCTGGAGTTGTGTTTCCAATATGCCCTCTCTTTTTAGCTTTGCTTTAAGTTTCACGTTTGGTTCCAGGGCAAGTACTGTACACTGGGTTTATCAGAGGGATTTTATTTTTGCTGGAAATATCCTCCTTTGGGAGACGGCAGTAAATGTGATATTGAAACCAATACAATGAGCTAGAAGATGCTGAAAAGTTTGATCTGCGGAGTTGGGTGTTTATTCTTTATGATTTCAGTATTAGGAGTGACCCTGTCACATTGCACATTGTCATTTGATTAAACTTTAGTATCAAAAATATTTGTAGGTTTATAGAAGGCTTCTAATCTGTTGAGTATTTGGAGGACTTCTACTGGTCACAAAGTGATGCTCCATAAACAAATGTCAGAAACGTATTTTAAGAAGGTAACAAGATGGAGAACTTCATAAACTCAAAACAGAAGAAGTGACTGAAGATAAAAACTAATTTCGGTGAACATTATGGAGCAAAGCCTGCAAACAAACAAGTTTGTTTTTTGGTGCACAATGATGGATAGCTAGCCACTTGTTTCCTGGCTATGAATCCCTTTGATCTTCTTTACCTGAGGCTTAAATGTTGTATACCTCAGATACTACTGTGGACTGGACAACAGCAGAAAAAATGACTCACAAAAGTCTACAGTTTGCTGAAAACTCATTTGCATTTTGAACTCTGAACAACTTGTTGAATCACAAACACTGTGGAAGGTCAGAGAGTGCATTATGAAAGGATTAAGTTTGTAATACAGCCACTGCAGATGTGCAGCAGTTTATATTCACTGGTGTAACTTGAGGATTTAAATTCATCTTTTAGGAGAGCAAGATGGGAATGTTTAGCACTTTTTCAGTTTCATAAAAGTCATTGAAGTTGTTCAACTTGTAATGAAATTGCCAGAAACAATGGTCTTGATAAAAAAAAACCCACTGTAATCAACACAGCAGGATGTTTCTGCAGAAGTTAAAGCAGTAAAATCTGGAAATTTCTCTGTGAAAGGACAAAACCTTCATTCATCACTTACAGTATCCCTACACAGCAGAAAATTGTCATGTGCCCTTGGGTGGTTTCTTTGAAGGCCATTGTCTTGAGTGGGATCCTGTCTGAACCGGTTAAAATGTTTCTGACTTTGCCTGAGGATCAGGTCAGTACTTTGGTCAAGACCTTAAGTCTTGTTCTGGATATCTGTAGGCACTTGTTCAGAAATACGACAACTTAATTAACTGAAATTCAAGAGTCATGCCCTCACAAAACACTTTGCTGACTTATCTTTTGTCTGTTGTGGGACATAATAAGCAAGTAGCGACTACGTCACAGGCAAGAACACACAAATTAATTGCATGCCTTTATTTTTATGCCACTTTTTGATGTGATGTGACCGGGCACTTAGAGAGCCCGCTAAGGAACACTGTCCTCTTGAAATACACAAAATAGTATTAATGTGAGCATGGCATTCGTATGCATGTTAGTGTGTTTGGTTCACAGCTGATAAGGAAACTGCAGCGGTCTAGACACAGAAAGAAAACAGCTTTGAAAGAAGCCGTGGTGCACAGCTGAAGCATTTCTCTTCACATCTTTGAAGGTGTGAAGGAAAAAAAACACATCCTCTTGGTATAAACTGTATGGTGGGGTGGCTGTTGCCCTCTCCCGTGCAGCAAGTGCCCTTCAGGGCTTTGATCTTGTCCATGGCAGTTCAATCTGGGCCTCAGCTGTGGGAAAGAGCAGCAGGGCTTAACAGGACAGAGCCCAGCAGATAGCAGGTGCCAGAGCCGTGACCTTCCCATCCCAAGCCAGCATTCCTGCCTGTCGGGTCCGTGCATGCACTGTCTCCAGTCACACCATCTGGAGCTGTTAGTCCTGCTGCACTTGTTGTGTTCAAATGTAAGAGTGTTCGAAACGCTTCAAGCACTCATCGACGACACCGCGGTACCACAGCAACTTTGATTAAGAACGATAAACCCTTAGAGAGAGCTGTGTAGTTCGTTGCTATGCTAATCCTCACACCTTCCAGTTGGAGAATAAATGCACAAACAGCCTTTGTCTTTAGGTTTAGACCTATTATATGTCTTCAGGACCCCAGCCATTACTAATGCCACAGGTCTTTGAACCTCCAAGGGGAGGAAGATCATAACCACCCAACAGTGTGGCTACAAAAAGTTTGACGGAGTGTAGGATACTGAAGATTTGTTAATGTTTTTTATGCATCCTCATATGCATATCTTGCACATATTTGTTGTCATGTAGCTTGTGAGGCATTTTTAATTGCTGATAAGCAGCAGCAATAGCTTATTTCCCTGTCAGTAGTTTCCATTTGAAGTAAAGAATCCTGGAGAAGAGGAAAAATCTGTTCCATATAACTCCACACCTCTTATTATAAGCAGCCCGTGAGCTCCACGGCTCAGCAACCCAACGTACTGGGAAATCATCTTGTCATTTATTATAATAAGAAAGTTAAGATACTGGAATAAGATAGTTAAACTGTACTTTTCTGTAGTCTCCATTTTGTTGTAAACAGTCATGCTGGCAGTATGTTACTGTTAAGCGAGGTCTAAAGACCTGGTCACACCAGCATTTAAAATTGTGACATTCCTTTGGAATAAATTGAAGTCACCGTAGTTAGTGGATTCACTCATGAAGGTGAAGTAAATCAATCATTTCGTGTTGAGGTCAGCTTTGGTTAGCTCGCCAGCTACAGCAGTTCACCAACTAGCCCTGGAAGTGTAGTCACTATGTTACCAAGTTTCTAGAACCAAATAGTTGGCAAACACATGCAGATTAATTCTGCTGTGCCACTGATGATGTGCCTCAGCTTTAGGACTGACAGTGCTGGCAGTTCAAAGATAGATTCCAATAAATCCATGTGACAACGTGTTGTCTTGAACTTTCATTGCCTCATCATCTGAAGGCCTCCTGGCCATGTGTACCTGCTCACTATCCAGTAAATGGCTTATATTTCTCAAGAAAAACCTTCTGTTTGTATGTTTAATCTACAATGAGGTATCGTCGACGTATGTGTGCACATAATTGTGTGCAAATGTTTGGTGTGAAGTTACCAGCTCAGGGCTGTCAGGTCATCTGCTGATACGGAATCTCTCGGGCCTGAACTCCATCACCTGCCTTTTTTTCTCTCCTTGTCGCCCTCAGCTTTGCAGGTTAGGACTAATGTAATCACAGACCTGTGCAGAAGGGCCAGCGCGGGAGACAGAAGCTGGGCCAGACGTACAGGTATTCTAAACTGGTTACATTAGACCAAACAGGCCATCTGTCTCCCTCTGTAATTGGACACTGCGGATTAGAAGGAAACGGCAGGGTTTCCCAGCCAAGTGGGCTAGATACTGTTTATTTGGAATTAATTACCAAGGAGAGTGAAAACCTCACAGCTCCCAAAGAGTGAATCCAGACACTTGAGGCCAGGATGAGAGGAAGGAGAGTGCCATACCAAAGCTGTGGCAACAGAGCTGGGACAGTTCAGGATGCTGTGAGTGTGGCCACTCACTCAGAATAGCTGACGTTTATTATGTTTGAATCTCGGCTGATGATGCAGCTGGCGTGTCAGAGTTAGGAAGATAAGGACAAAAGCTTTTACAAACGTTGCCCTCCTTCTCTGAGTCGGTCACCCTAAACTGAAGCAGCGAATGAATGGATTTCTTCAGTGGTGGTAACGGGTATCCTGGTGTGATGCCATTAGCTCTTCTCATGCTGTGGGTGCTTTCCAAGAGTTGAGTGAAAGGACAAGAGTGTATATCTCTTAAAGACTGTGAGAACGAGCATCCACCCTGGCACCAGCACTTCTCATTTGATCCTCAGTGTAGGTTGAGCTTTATCCTCTCACATGGATCACTGTGTACATGACTAGAAATGTTGCACAGGCATGTTTTGATGTGTTTTGACAAGCGGTGGAAAAAATGAATCCACTAACACAGTCTCATTAAAAGCTGCTCTTTTTATTGTATCTACTTTTTAAAAAAAGGGCTGGTGAAGGGATGTATCACTGCATTTTTTTCACTATGCTAAATTTCAGTTTGCATGCAGTGAAATAAATGTACAAGTGAAACAACGCAATAAATTAGCATATAATTTACATTTGGAGAAAAAAAAAATTAGTAACAGTGTACCAACATTAATACTGAATATAAAATATAAGCAAATAATCACATGATGCTTTTCATTTCTCTTGCACTTTAGGTACAGGTATAAGCAATGTGACATTCAAACATCCAAGTTCACAGCAATGAGTACCAGTTTGATTGATTTCACTTCTCTTTTTCTGGAGGCTCCATATCCCACAGCCAGTAGATGAGTTAGTCCAAGCAGTTTGAATTGAATGGATATCAAATGCTTCTCAACATCCACTATCCTTTCCCAAATGCCTCATTTAAGGTTTGGTAACCAACAAAATCTGCTCGATACTGTCATACTGAAGGTGGCTACAAAAAAGTAGCAGCAGCAAAATTAGAAATTAGTTGTTAACAGCTTCGATGAGATTCTTGCACACTCCTACAGTGTCTCTCAAATGTCTCAGATTCCTACTGTAGCTCCACAATAGTGTGTGATGGAGACGTTGACACGTTGTTCCCTTTCACAACCCCTACACCAGCAGAAGTGTCGTCTGGGTAAAGGGATCAGTTACAGCTGGGCGAGCGTCCATTTTGTTGGTAGCACAAACAACAATACATGGTTAACAAAAGAAAATTCCCAGTGTGAGGTATAAACAGATACAAACAAAACAAAAACATGACCAGCATTTACCAACAGAGATATTGACAAGGATATTATTTCATACTGTTTGGATCCAGCCTCACTTTTTTTAAGCACACTGGAGGGTTGAATGGAAGCACCCACTTGATAGCACCAGAAGCCTGGGAAGGACGTAACCCTCGGAGCAGAGCAGGAGGAAAAGAAGAGGTAAACACAGTACTCCAAGGAAATAAAAAAACAAAATAAAAGAGGGGAAAAGCACCATTGAGTTGGCTGTTTTTTATTTTCACTGAGGGACAAAGATGATGAGAGGAAAGGGAAGAAGGACAAGGGGGTAACCTTTCTTTGGAGGGTGTCTGAAGCCTGGATACGTGGTCTACCAACATATTCCATAATAAATGCAATGTGTTCATCACTGGCCCCTTATTTAAAGGAATAGTTAGACAATTTGGGAAATACACATTCATTTTCTTGCTGAGAATCGGATGAGAAGATCCATACCACTCTCATGTCTGTACGCTAAATATGAAACAGCTAGGAGACACTTAGCTTTGCAGAGAGACTGGAAACAGGGAAAACTCTAAAGCTCACATAAAACTTGTGCGTTTACGAAAACAAAGTGTAAAATATTTCACGTGGCGGGCATGCGCCGGACTGTTTCTTGGCCGTACCAAGCCACCATGAATGGCGCTGAGTGATATCTGTCACTAATAGTTGGCTGATGAGCTATTAACCTTTCCACAGTGCTGGTATGGGCCTAGTTTTGTACCTAAATCATAGCGCTTAGTGACCTAAACTAAATAATGTGTGATTAATTAATTTCCACCTCTAGTTTTTAGTGACCTTTAAAGATACTGATAGGTGGATGTTTTTACATTTGGACAGTGCCAGCCTAGCTGTTTCCCTTATGTTTATGTTTACAGTCTTTATGCTAAGCTGTATCAATCTTCCCATCTAACTCTCGAAAAGAAAGCAAAAAGGGGAAAATGTCGAACTATCCCTTTAACTCTTACCAGCACTGAAACCACAACAGTCTTCGCGTGCTGCAGAAAAATAAATGATGACAGCTAACTGACATTTTGATTAAATAATCATCCAGCTTGAAAGAGTAGGAACTAGTGACTGCACTGTGATTCCAATGAACAAGCTGCTTCATAGAATATGCTCCTTCAAAATGAATCCTTCAAAAGTGAACTGAAAGCTCCTCAGTGGGATGTTTAGTAAAGGCCACGTTGGTCATTGTGTTTCATGTGGCCCAGGCACAGTCTGACAATGTCTTCATACTACTCTGAACTAATGACTGCGTCAACTTTTATTTGAGTGTTAGGAACAAAGGCACCCATCTGGGGAAAGAAAAGGTGATTTTAAAAATCCTCCTATAACCACGTGGGATTTTCTGGTCCTGGATTAACATCATATATAATATACAATTCCTTACAGTATATAAGGGTTTAACGTATGTTACAGTATGTAATATTTTCATTCCAGCACAGAGACGTTGAATATGAATTCAATCACATTACATTCCCTTCCATGACAGTAGGCTACTATCTGACACAAACATGATCAGAGGACAATATCTCAGCTCCGGTTGGAATTGTACAATAAATATACAGTACACTGATGGGGTTTCTCTGTCGTATTTGAGCGTTAAATTGGCAAAGTATTTACACAAAAAAGTGCACCGAAGCCAAAAGACTGCCTGGCAATGGCACCATCACAGTCATCCCAAAGACAAGAGTCCGACACTTTCAACTCCCCACTTCTAGCGAGGAGTCCTCCCCTCCGTCTGTCCATCTCCGGGGTACATCCTCTGTGAGCGATGTGTCCAGCACTTTGGATTCATAAAACAACAAACATGAAGGAAGACTAACAATGATATTAATAATTATTATTATAATAAAAATAACATCACCAACAAATAATCTTCCGAGTTCCACTTCACAGAAGTGAAAATTAAACAAAATTAAAAAGTTTGTGTCAGCGTTTTGGGCTGAGCAGTGGTTTGGATTCCACAACGATGGAGGGCAGGAGGATCAGATGTCATAAACAGGGAAATCCTTACTTCTCTCCCCCCTTATTCCCTCTCTGTCTTCCCCTGGTCCAGAGGTTGGGTTCCTTTTTCCGTCCGCCCTGTTTTCCTCTTCTCTCCCTTTCAGTGCGCATCATCTTCCATCTTTCTTGCCTTTCTCTCTATGTCTCTCACTACATCTGGTTCTCGCGCTCCCTGGGTCAGTGCCCCTGGCAGGTCTTGCAGCACATCTGTCTGAAGTACGCACGGCTGCAGAACTTGAACTTCAGTACCAGCGGGCAGTAGGCCACTTTGTTTACATCTTTGCATTCTGGAGAGAGAAAGAAGAGGGAAGAATCTTAATACATTTTCTAAATAACTTTTTTATGTTTTTGTGTTCATGAGTATGACTCCTTTTAAGAGGTGACCTGCTGCCAGCCCCAGTTTGTGCCTCTCATATTTTTCCCCAGTGAGTCACAGCGCTAAGCATCCGATTGTCTGCCGATAAGCCCAGAAAGTCACGTAACAACTCTTACCGCTGTTCTGAAAGTTTTTCCAGAACCATCAAACACTCTTCAGATGATCTGGATGGAAAAATAATGTGCTTGTTTTTAATCCGTTTCCCAAGTTGCAATTTCGACAAGGATGGTAGCTATAAATGTGTGCACATGTATGTGCTCATTTGTACAAAATTTTAAATTCGAGTTACATTCGGGTTTTGTGCAGGGTTTAACAAGTTAAATGTAAGACTTTTTAAAACCTTTTATAGAATATAATCCAAATTTAAAACTAGTACGGACAATAACTCATTATTATTTGTTATTAAAGGACAATTTAATTCAAAAAGCTTTGAATCCATGAAGGAGATGGCCTCAACCGGCAGCCGCGAACCAGCTGCAGTGCAATTTCCATCGGGGCAATTGTGCTTTTTTTTGCCACCGACAGGCTCAGAATGTTACACCAGGTGACACCTTTTGTTTTTAAAAAGAAAAAAAAGTCTTGCTCAAGGACAGTTCTCAGTCTTAAACCTCAAGAGAGGCGAGCTGTTGCAGGAAACCCCAGTGGGAGTTTGTTGTCTGTGTAGAGGAGCTGCTAGCAAGACTTTTTTCCAAACGTTACTCCAACCCAGCAAACATGTCCCTGACTCGGCCCTCACAAGATTCCAAAGCGATATTTGTCCATGAGCGAGACTTCAGTTTCCTGTTAAAAACAAAGGGTGTCACCGGAAGTCCCTGGCAGGGATCCTTTGCAGGATGTTGTCAAGCTGCTGTAGCTGCAGTAATGACAGTGTTTGCTTGAGGTCTCCTGCAGCACAATCCACTGGCACAACAATCCCACTTTTAGTTTACAGGTATCTGCAAACATTTAAAATTATACCCTATGGCTGGAAAGAGAAAATATAAAATTGAAGACTTTTAAGACTTTTCAAAGACCTGCAGATACGCTGTAGTATATATTGATGTTTCTTTCCAATATTTTATATTTAACACAAAATAATGTGTTAATATTTTGCTTGCGTTTTACAAAAAGTCATTTAGGTTACCTTGATTAGGAAACAAAGTCAAAACTTGAGGAAATGCTTTTATTGTGCGTCAAATGGAATATACTTTTCATCCAGATGGTTAAAAGAGCCTTGAGAGAGTTTTTCAACAACTGCCAGGGTCTTTCACATATCGCCAGGTATTTATTTTCCAGAAAATTGGATGCTTAGCACTGTGACTCCGACGTAATCTTAATATGTGAGAGGCACAAACTGGGGCTAACCTGCAACGCGAGGGCTGGTGCATCTCCCTCGGGCCTCAACAGAATAAAACTCTGCAACTATACTTGGACGCAGAGGCTGAGACAGATCCTGGCCTCGTTCGCTAACTGGGCTATCTGCCATCCCTACCATGGACACACACACACAAAGTACTTTCTGGATGCTGGATAGGCAGTGCTCTAAATGCCTTATCACGATCGGAGTGTCTTCCCTTATTAGGCTTTGGCCCCTGCCTCCACAGAGCCAAATGAAACGAGACATTGCCTCACTGCTGTCCGTAAAGGAACAATTAGCCTACAGCTAATCCCATTAGCCAGCCTGTAAACGCTGCTCACGTTTTCCATTCAGGCTAATCGAAAGGCCTTTCTCTATGCATCTGAATAGCCATCCATCATGTGTAAGTGTATATGGAGGGTTGAGCTGTTTCACTTTGACCAGGAGCCAACCTCACTGGAAAGATTAATGTAGCTGGCAAAGTGTGGAGGAGTGTGTCATCCAAGCGTGTTTAGGTCATAGTAGAACACTGAAGATGAAGATAGAGACCGTTTATTACCTTTTCAATTGGGGCTTTGTGTGAAAGTAATGCACAGTAAAATAGGTATTCACATAAACCATCTGCCTTTGCATTTTGAAGGAGCTGCAGAAACCTGCGTCTGTCTGCTGGCCCGCACATTTTCTTTGCGAGCGCGATGAAAACTGCAAGCAGACAACTCGTCACACACAGACGAGTCGAGCCAGCGCTATTAAATTGTAATGGCAGAGTCATATGTGCGTGCGCGCCATAGGTTTCGACATCTTACCATCGCCGTTGGAGATGGGGGTGGCGTCGCACTTGCTCTCACACTGCTGCATGGTGGTGGGTCGGAGCGACTCGGCGCACTCGTTAGACGGCTGCCCGGTGTAAGAAAGACACTGCACCGTCCTCATCTGCTGGCCCAGGCCGCAATGGGCCGAACACTGTAACAAAAAACATCAGAGTAAAACTTGTGGTCTGTGCAGCAGCATGTTTAGCCAATGAAGAGGTTTCTTGAACTGAAATTTAACAAGGTAAATGAGGACCATCTTTCCTCTGTGACCCAGAGCGCTGCGCTGTAAGCCTGTGCTCTCTCATGCACGCAGACACACACTCAGCCATTCTGAGTAATCCCTGCACATGCACTGCACGACCTGATCCAATCAGCCAATCATCAGGACACGGAGGCAGCGAGCAGACAGTCACCTTCGCTTTTGTCTGATTCAGCTGGTTGCCTGTCAGTGACTGTGTTTCCTAACTCGGAGGAACCAGGTCAACTGTTGCTCACGAGGTTTTTCTCCGCATAACCCCCCCCCCACACACACACACACACACACATTTTTGTGTTTGTGTAAGGAGAGAACGAGAAACAGACAGAAAATTGCCTTTTGTTTCTCCTGAGGAATTCCACTCTAATTCTTTTCAGACCAAGAGTTGAGCTACAAGCAGCGTGCACGGCTGAAGGAGACGAGGGTGATCATTTCAGATGAAATTATGAGGCCACGTCTATTAAGTGCTGTTGGCAGAAAGGCCTCCAATTGACGTTATTATTATTATATATTATTTATTATATCTTGTGGAAAGAATAACTTTCTCCATAAGAGTTCGACAGGATGAGTTTTTCAAAATATGCAAACAATGAGTCATGCACATTACTTCAATCTTTAGTTTTAACCTGCAATAATAGATTTTATTTTTTTTGCAACTTCAGGGCAGCGGAAACAAGTTGTAAACACAACATTGACATATCGTCACTTTGAAGTTGTGACGCCTTGTGTTTGTGTCCATCTGATGAATGTCCAATATTTAATCTCTTTTAGCTCTATTTTTGGTCTCTAGCAAGTCCAGAGGGAACTAAAGCTGCTAAATGCTCCACTATCTTGATAGCAGATACACAAACATACAGATAGACTATCACTGGATTACTTATTTTGATCTTTTTTCAGATTTCAAAGCAGATGTATGGTGTTGATTGACCCTGAAGTTATGACTCAGAGTAGGAGTAAAAACTTTGATGCAAATTGCAGCTAATAGACACAAAGGCTTTTAAATACCTTACTATCCATGAGCTGTGTGTCACAGCCACAACTGTTGCTGCAACTGCTGACCGTGTTGTTAAGCCGGTCAAATGAGCAGCCAAACTACAATAACTAACTTAGCATTGTTTTTAGAACACCCTTTCACCTCGCAGAGTATCTTTGCCTCACGTCTCTCCCTCTAACCCTCCCCCCGTCAACTTTCAGGCGTGCCTCACAGTTTTAAAACCTTTGGTAGAGCCAAATAAAAAGAAGACATTATAAGGCTTTGCTTCTGCCAAAGTGTGTGTTCTGGATGGATGCTTTTCCAGCAAGCTCATATTGTTATATACAAACATAAATAAACTAAAACAGCTGCAAGTCCAGAAGCAGAATATACAGAACACAGGCGGAATGAGGACTCGTCTGCTGACTAAAAGCTCCTGATCAGGAACAGAGGAAGCGTCTGGATCCACTGCCTGTTTGTGTGTTTCAACTCAGTCTGCAATACCTGAGAAAACGACGTGAATGTTGAAGCTTTGTTAATGTTTATCACTAAAGCTGCATTCATATGAAGGAGAATAGCGTCCTTTTCATTGCCAATCCAGGTCCACAGCGCCTGGTATTGCACTTATATGTAACATTGAAATCCCGGGCAGGAAATCTATCATGAGAACGGAGTAATGCTTTACGGCACCGCAACACACCAACACAAGTCTACAGCAAGCTATAAGAAGAAGCAAAAAGTGTATTATGTACAATGTTCTTTAGAAGAAGCTAGCTTGGTATTCTCAGTCTGAAGAGTAGTAAGAGTCCGAACAAAAGTAAATATCCAACTGGCTTTTATGCCTTGGCGTGAGCTAAAATAGCTGAAAGGAAGTGAGAGGCAGAGCTAGCCTTCTTGTTGTTGGACTAGTAAGTAATAACTTATTAGTGGCTTGCTATGTCTTGTGTTGACGTTTGGCTGTGTTAGCAAAGTTGTCGACTCGAGCAAAATCAGCCAGGTTTCACAGACAGAGGTTAAGCCACTAGCTATAAATCTTGAGTTGAAGCTTTTTTGTGACAGCGAGGTATTACACTCTGAAACAGTAGCGGCACCAAGTCGCACAAAAAAACTAATCTTACATAATGTTGCTTTAAATGTTGATGGGTCTTAATAAGAATAACAAAAAGCAAACGGTCCATACTGGCTTGATTTTCTAAGACAAGAAGCAAAAACTCTGGACTCGCCTTCCCCCAAAGAACTAAAGGAGTCTGCTAAAACAGTTTTTGTACTGAACCCAAAAATTTGCACCTGCATATCTTTTTGACTTGTGCCAGTTATAATACTGAGATTTGGTCTATGGGTGGCCATTAAACTTCTTTGCAGAATAACAAGAAAAAGAAAGACTACAAAAACAATCGCAGTAACTGCCAACACACCTTTGGCAAAACACGAGCCTCAAATGAAGTGGATATCTTCATAATTACTCACTGATTAATAACACACCTGTCAGCCATCACCATGTGCCCATGTGTGCCCCCCCGCCGACAAGAGAACTACCAGCCTTTCTCTCACCTTCAATGATCCTCTCTGGCTGGCTCAGATCTGTGAGCCCGCATGTCATCCCTTCCCAATTACAGAGTCTTTATTAGGACTCGCTGCCGGCCATGACAGATGGTGTACGTCAATGGTGCGACTTAAATGGGATTTGAACCGGTGACCTTTTGGCCTGTGAGACCAGGCGCTCGGTAGCTGGCAACAATCTCCCCTTTCTGACGCTTCGAGGGACCGGAGCAATGAGGGCAAAGCTTGTAATTACAGCCAAAAAAAAAAAAAGTGGAGGCCGAGGGAGAGAGTTGAGCACACACACACACATCTCTGCAGTGCATGAGAAGACTCCAGCTGTTGCTCTACAAGATATTAACCTGCTCTTTCATGGCGCACGCTGAGGTTATCAGTCAGGTCTGCTTTGTTTAAGACTGGCCCTGATTGAATTGTAAAGGTGTGTTATAGATGTTTGTGTGCGTAAAGGCACATGTGGCCGTTATGAGGAGAAGCCAAGGGAGAGCTGTGACCTAGACTGCCTGACTCTTGACCTCTAATCTCTGACCTGAACAACACAGAGCAGAAACCATTACATCACCTCCAACCAATGGCCCGCAAAACCATCCTCTAAACATCAGAGCACACTGTTTAAATTCCACTTTTACACTAAATTATTAACAAATCCTGCAAAATAACAAGCCATACTGTTTGTAGATAGAACTTTCTCTGACGCACGTTTTTTGGCGTCTTCTCGCCAACATGAGTCAGCTGTGTTGTAAAGTGTTCAACAGCTTTTGCTGAGCGCACTAAGTCATGTCAGGGTGAGCCCAAGAATGCTACTCCTCGGCCTTCCTCTAAATCGTGTTCCTGGAAGTGATAGAGAGGCCTGGTCTGAGGCAGAGATAAACTTCAAACAGCCAGGAGGATACTACTGCTACTGATCACACACTCCAGGCCCGCCGGAGCACTTGGACTCGCACACACAAACACAACCTCTACGCACACACACACGTCACAGGCCTGCTTAGAACACCCCCATATGTCATCCAGGTGTAAATTATATTAACCATTCACCAACACATGGAATCTATCTGTGCATCTTTTGTCTTTTAAACATTCAAACTATCCTTTTAAAGGATTAACCAGCATACTGCTGTTTGGGAAGCTCACTAAAATCATGCGTAAGTTTAAAAAAAGAGCTGTTTTGTTTGTAAATCTGGCTGTGATGTGAAGGAGGTGCTGTTCTACCTGGCCCCATTCACCAGGGATCCAACGAGGAGGAGGACAGCGTCCTAAACTGCAGCGGATTCGGACCGGAGGTTTGTTGTGGCTCGGGCAGTGGGCGGGTGGGAAGGTCTTGGTCAGGTTGCTGCTCTTACACAAGGCGATGCGGTGCTTGAAACCGGGGCCACATTTGGGCGTGCACTAAAGAGTGAGGAGGTGGTATAAGATGAACATCTCAACAGAACAAGGAGCTAATACTTTTATTTAGTTTCAGGATATTTTCTTACCTCTGACCAATCCAGAGTGACCCACTTTGGCGGGCAGGACTGGTTGTTGCATGTCTCTTGTTCGATAGGTCGGTGAGTCAGACAGTGGGTGTCCTCCAGAGTCTCCTCCTCTACAGGGCCAATCTTCCTGATACACAGGACTGTCCTTGTCCTTATCCCGCCGTCACATGTTTTCCCACACTCCAGCCAGTCGCCAATAAACCACCTGCAGGAGAGAAACATGAGTACAAACAGAAGAACCAAAGCTAACAGTGAGCACAGTCTTAAAACTCTGTGTACCAGTGTGTTATACTCCCTGTGGTTACTTCATTACAAACAGGCTTTAGGTAATTAGTTAGGGTGTAAAATCACATTATAGTACTGCACATTTAAGTAACTTCATCATGGTTGGATTACCAAAAGGGTAAAAGAGGAAAATGTCCCACATTGAACCCCAATACCCTTTTTGTACCAGCCTAAATATGTCCATAGCATCCACAGCGTATGAAAAACTGTCAGTTATCAAAAGTTGGCACTGAATGTCTATTCAAATTAATAATCTTGTTTACTTCTTATTCAATCAGACAGTTCCTGATTTAAATTAAAATGTGGCCTTTTTTAGACTAATTTATTTATTGTGTTTAGACAATAATCAACATGTGAGAACTTTGGACTCTTGTTAAATGAAAACATGTATATTTCTTAATGTTTGGTATTAAAAAAGTACTGTTCTGATACTGCTACTGAAATGTATAGTATCTGCACTAGTATGGAAAATTTTCAAACACTCCCAGCCCTATCCAGGGCCACAGACCCCCAGGGGCTCCCAAAAATCCCAGGTTCAATTTGTGTCACCTTCAAATTTGTTTGCGAATACGTACCACCTAAGGAGTTTTTGACCTCTAGTAGCACTATGAAGATGTTCAAGCGGGACCCAGTCTTGTTTTTGTCTCATTCACATGCATGCTGGTGACACAATACACATTCTTGCCAATGCTTTCACACTATTCCACTGATTAACAGGTGGCAATAAAGTGTGCCAAGAAACGCAGCAATGTGCCAAGAAAGGCGGGGAAAAGACTGCAAGCTTGTAAACATGCATGTAAACCATGCAGGTTTTAAATTAATGAGAATGGAAAAGCATTCAGTACTTTTGTTAGAACTCCCAGATACAAACAATGCGTTTTACTGAATAATACTCAATTTTAAAACCTTAATAGTTTGACTTTTTGTACCCAGGAGGTCTCCTAACAGGTTCATTTGACTATGAAAAGGAATATTTGACCTTTAGAGAAATATGCTTGTTTGCTTATTTGCTGAGAGTTAGATAACAAGATACGGTAAGTCTTTGTTAGTTTAGCTTAGCTTAAAGACTGGAAGCAGGGAGAAACAGCTAGCATGGCTCCGTCCAAACTAAAAAAAAAACCAACCTACCAGCACCTCTAAAGCTCACTAACACATTTTATCTAATTAGTTTAATCTGTACACAAATGTAAAAATAACAATTTGTGGCTTTAGAGCGAGTTACCTGGTGTAACTTGACTTGGCTAGCTAGGCTAGCTCGTGTACGCCACCAGATGTACCTCCAAACTTAACACGCAGATATTAGAGTGGTATCAATCGTCTCATTTAACTCTTGTAAAGAAAGAGAATGAGCATGTTTCCTAAAATTTCAAACTATTACTTTAATAGCATTGAAACTATGTGTACTATAAGAGCAACTTCATGGTAGCGTTGTTTGACAGTGTGCTGTTGTTACAAGTTACCCACATAGACAGAGATGGGGAAAATGATATTGAATCATGCAGATACATTCTTCTGACGTGGCAGACAGGTAACCACCATGTTGTTCTGCATGCTGTGCCATGCCATGCCGTGCCAGGCCGCTGAGTTTTTGACCTCCAGAAAATTAGACTCGGTCTTATTGAGCCCCCTGTGTACAGATTTCAGAATTAATATCATAAACCTGCCCAGACAACAGCCCTCCAAACACATCCAACCTGTGAGATATTACATCATCTGAAAGAATGTATACAGAATTAACGATGTGTTCAAACATCTGTTAGCTTTCATTACTCAAGCCCATAAAACCCCGGCGATTCTAAAACAATCGTGTTTACATGGTCTCCTTTGGTCGGCCGTTCTTTAAGCTGCAGAAGGAGTGTTTGCCTTCCTAACAGACACAAATGTCATGTGTGCGCTGTAACTCAATACACAACACGTGCGTTGCAAAAGCCTTCAAGTACTAATCAAAATAAATGAGATACCACAAGTCTGCGTACACTGAATACAGATGTGAAAATAAATAACCCAAGACTGTAGTCTGAATGTATGAAAACAAATTACCACTTATACAGTAGATTTACGATACTATCAGTTTTTTTGGCTGGAACCCAGACGAAAGACACCAACACTCATACACAAACAATTGTCAGATAGTCTGAAACGAATTAACCCGATGCATTTAATCCCTCTTTTTCCAGACATGATTGAAGTGAGTCTGGCTTCCAGCTACAGTGTGGGGTTTACAGACATTTGGCCACCAAACACAAGTTCATATTCCACCTGTATACATGTATATTACCCCTCCAGGATCAGTAAAGAAGCCAAAACACAGGTGGTCATTTTCAGGGCTATAATTTTTGGCACGAGGCAAACACTGAAAATAGTTAACATATGAAGTTATAAATCACTACCATTTTATTTTATTCCAAACACATTTCACAAACTAAGGCTCATTGGAGGCGATTTAATATCATGAGTCTCATTTTTATGGAGGGTCTTTCCTTTGAAAGCATTAACTTAAAGCTGCTATATATGTTTTATATTAACAATGGATCAAATGTCTCCGTGTAATGTGAAAGGTGAAGCTCATAGTGACAAACCTACAGAGAATTATCACCTGACACATTTCTCCTCGGCTGTGCGGAGAATTTTAGCATCTTTCGGCTAATTCTTTTGGTACATATTTTGCAACTTTATTGTTTTGATTCAGACTCGCCGCGGTCATCAACGTTGTTTCCAGATACAGCAGGCAGCTGTTCTCGGCAAATAAAAAGCACTAAAAAGGAGCTGAAGTTAGCAGCTAGCTGGTGAACATAGCAAACATAGTGAACATAGCATTTAGCAGCTAAACAGCCAATTATTTCCCTCAGGAGTTTGTGTAGACCATAAATAGAGCTAAGAGAGAGTGAATGTTAGATTTAAATTCATAAGGTGGCCAGACACACGACTCCAAATCAATGCTAATGCTCGTCTGTATCTGCTGAATGTGTAACTGTTTGCTAACACGTTTGCTTTATTGCCTTAAAAGGTGATAATAAGTCAGTGTTGTGTTTACAGCTTTTTTCCGCTGCCCTCAAATGGCCTAAAAAATCTGTTGATGCAGGTTTAAGATGATTGTAAACACACTCTACAGAAACAATTTTTGATTGAGAGTTACAATAACTCTTTTTACATATACAAAGGTGCTGAACTAAGCAGGCTAAACTAAGCTAGAGAGCAGGACTTGAAATGGGACAGGAAAATGAAATAAAAATTGATTAATTAATGACTATAAAATTATTGACGCCAATCATTTAAGTAATTCATTTAGCAAAAATGCTTCTTGAATGTGAGAATTTGCTGCTTTTCTCTGTTTTATATCATTTTAAATTAAATATAGTTGGGTTTTGCTCTGTTGGTTGGACAAAACAAGCAAACTGAAGATGTCCCCTTGGTCTCTAATTTCTCACATTTTATAGACTGAACAATTGATCAATCACTTGATAATGAAAATTGTCAAGACTGAGTGTTACATACTCCGGAGGACACGCCTCAGTGTTGCAGTCTCTCTGGTTCTCTGGAGGTTTGCTGTCTGGGTCACAGTAGCTGTTCTGGACCACCGAGTTGTCATCCAGCCTTTTACACACCACCTCCTGCTTCTGGGAACCTACAGGGGGGGAAGAGGCTGATCAACAAGGCAGCACAGGGCTCAGCTGATCTCGCACATTAAACCCCTTCAGAAACATGGAAGCCGGCCGTCGTGTCGAGCGCTGTGTTTGAGTGGAGATGGTATCGCTTTCAGCCTGTAGTAAAGTCCAGACATGTAAATTCCTGATTCTTTGCAGGATATCTTGGCAAATCACTTTTACAGAGCAGAGAGCTCTTTACTTTGGCTTCTGATGGAGAGAGTGAGGGCTACCGTATCAGTGTCACACCTCCCACTGTGTGTGTGTGTGTGTGTGTGTGTGTGTGTGTGTTTGTGTGTGTGTGAGCATGCATGTGTTTTCTGTGTGTGTGTGTATATATGCCATACCAACTCAGAAAGGGTCTGTTTGGGCCCTCGTGGGACATATCCCACAGCAGACTTGTCTGGCAGATGTAATGAGATATGGATGTGTGTGTGTGCATGCGTGAAGTATAGAAAATCTACCCATCTGTGCTTGAAGTGAAATACAGTTTGGAGGAATAGTGTGGAGCATGGGGTAAAAGAGTTTCAGTTGTAAGGCTGTCAAAAGGTGTTTTTCATAGGTTTTATTACTATAGTGATATATTAAACAACACTTCATGATTAGCTGAGCTAGCTGTATCGAATGGGGGCCTGATTAAATAACATTTTACTGATTTAAAGCTCAGCGAGGTCAGAGACACAGTAGACACAAATTAGATCATTTGGATCAACAATGCAAAGGCATGTTTACAACACTGGAAGGCCATGTGTGCTTCCCCATCTATGGAATAGCTTCAAACCTCTGCTCTGGACTTGGAAATCCCTCCTCAGAAAAACCCACATGCTTATTCAGTCATGCTTTTACAAAATATTACAAACCCGTCCAGGCCACACTTGACAACTGGGAAGAAACACTATTTATTGTTACATGAAACCCATTGCTTTTGGGCTAAAAGGTTTGGTTTAGTCATTCTTGAGGCCATGGTCAACATTTCACTGCGGTTTCAGATTTTCAGTGTTTGACTTTGTAGGACAAGCGCTGAAGAATAGCGGCCGTATCTGTGTGCAGCACTGGTAAACCAGAAGCTATGCAGAGCAGCTCATTCACAGAAATTACACCATATTCATTACGCTTGCTAAAATATGGAAAATATTCATATTGAATTTATTAGAGGGCTGAATCTCCAGCTATAAAGTAATGATTTTGGAAACCCATCGCAAATTATGATACTGGGTTTCCACACACTGCTCTGCATTTGTGTAATTATTGGTCCGGGGGAAGATTTACAGAATGACACACACACGCACACACAAAAGATATGAAGTATTAAATACATTAGAAGGTTAGAAATATTCAAAAAGAATTTAAACATCCGCAGAGTGTTATGGTATTTAACACCAAAATGCTTGGAGCGCTCTTTCTTAAAAGGCAACTGGCCACTGCAGCTCTGCATAAGGTTGAAATGTAGAGGACAGTATGCTTCTCTCACAGAAAAATTAACTTTATTAATGAAAACTTGTGCAGCAGTTTTACAAAATCAGGGATTATGAAGCACTTTACACAAAAACGCTGATGGCTAAACTGCACTATGCTTAAAATAATCACTAACTCAAATTCAACAAAAACGTCAAAGAGTTGGTGTATTGATAAAAGCCAAATAGGCTTTGCAATTAATTAAAGCCATACATAAACATGTGACTTAAACGCCCACTGAAACTTCGGCTACACTGAAGAAATTATCCTCAAAATAATTTGATTTAACAGAAATAACCTTATTTCCATCACATTTTCCACATTGGTTTCGTTCGTTTGACGTTTTCACTGCTGCTCTTTTACTTACTTGACTGGAGAATTAGCCATCAACTCCTAATATCTGCATAACAGTAGTGGATAGAAACGCACTTTAATTTGCATTTTTTCTGAAAATTCTGGTAAAATTACACTAAATTAGGATGGAAACTTGACTATAGTTCCAAGCTGGAGAAAACACGACTGTGTAAACCTTTTAACCTCTGTGTCAAAAGTTAAACTGGACACCCTGAGGTTCTTTGCTACACGTTTCACATTGGAAAGGCTACAGCTATGTTAAAAGTCAAGAAGGTACTGACTTACCTCCAGCGCAGGTAGATGAGCATTCAGACCAGGGCAGGTGGTGCCAGGAGAAGCCCACCTCGTTGTCACCACTTCCTGTGTGCTGGATGGGCACGTTGAATTTGTAACGTATTCCCAGGTTCTGTTCCTGAAGGAGGACCTGCAGAGGAAGCAGCAGACAAAAGTTGAGGACAGAAAAAGAACAATAGCAATGAGAATAACGCACATTCAGTAAAGTTCCTGAGTTATCAAATTTAGGGAAATTATGTTTCTCTTTCTGATTATTTATCCAATCACAAAAAGATGGTTCCTGTTTTGCATACATTGGGGGTATTTTGGCCACTTGGGGGCAGGCAGACATATTAATTCCAGTAATATTTAAGTTCATTTGGCGAACCTGTTAGCAAGCAGTTGCTTATGTACACACTGAGCAACATCAGCATATACTTGGAATCGGGTTTCTGGCCACCTGATAATATTAAATCCTATATTCACTCTCCTTTTGTTTCTGTTTTTGGTCCTGAGAAAAGTATCTGGCTCTTTGTCCACTAAATGCTCCACTATGATCAGGTTGCGTATGGTTGGTCTTCAGACCTTTATTGCTGAAACAGCAGCAGAGCACTGAACAAAAACAGTAAGGTTAAAGGTCGTAAAAGCAAAACAATGAGGGTAAAAAGCTCCTTAGAGCTGAGGGGAACTTCAGAATCAGGAGATAACTCTCAGTGGGTCATTATGAGAGACCTCTTTCACATTACACATACTCATTTGAACCATTGTTAATACAAAAATATTGACGATAGCAGCTTTAAATACCACTGATCCGGACTGTTTGAACAGTCCGGATCAGTGAGGCTCTGGTGGGTTTATATTAGTCGGCTGGATGCAGAGGGAGACTGAGGGCTCAGGCTTTGCAAGCCACAAAGGAATGGCTAGTGGTCGAGTGGCCAGTTGCTTGTCTATTCCAGTGGTGCTGTGTGGTCTGGTATTTTCAGCATTCATGTCAAGGCAGAAACCACCGAGTATTACAACAAGAAAATGCTCAGTTGCCTCACATCAACACACAAAGCAGCGCACAAACATGCAGAGAAACTTGAGTGACATTGTGTTTGCACTCAGCCAAAACAGTTCTTTTACACATATAAATATCTTTTAACCCCAAACTGCTGGCGAAGGGTCGCCTAAGGTTAGCACCCAGATGTTGAGTTAAAGTGGACTCATAGACCAACAGCATACATACTATAGAGCTGTAAAGTGAGATGAGTTATTTCAGGTTTTCAAGTTTCTGCAAGTTTAAGTCCCATTCATTTTCTACATAGACAATGTTAGGTGAGCATTTCATGGCTGGGACTATATCTGGCTCTTTGATAGAAAGGCAAAAGTTTGAGCCTGTTTAAATGTTAAAGGCACCCTGTGAAGTTTTTGGCCACCAGTAGTGCTAAGCTTTGTTTGTATCTCACGCACATTCCTGCCTAGGGTTTCACGACACATTTGTTAGGCCACACGGATACATTCAGTGTGTTTGTTGAATATAAACCTAACTGTTCACTTACAAGAAAACCCCACAGGGTACCTTAAAGCAGAGACTACAAGAGATTATGGGTATATTTTGCAACTATGGCACGGTGATTTGTTCCTGACAAAACATTTTCACACCTGTGAATAGCCTCTTCTTTATAGCAATAGTGACCGAGGCTCATGGGCATCGTAGTATTTTGAGCCAGTTGAAATAATTCAACATATACTACCATTAAAGGGGTCTCTTGAGGGGATGAAACTACAGCAGTCAAACATAGTTAGCGTAAAGAGCCAAATATTTCCCTCAGGAATTGGTAGAGACCAAAAACAGAGTAAAAATTACACTTAACGTTCACCAGGTGGCCAGAAACAAGGCTCTAAATGAATGTAACTGCTGGATGTGTAAATAAGCAGCTGTTCACTAACAACTTTGTTATATTAACTTCAAAGGTGATGATATGGTAATGTTATATATTATTTACTACCATGACAATCAAGTTTTCAGTGGTCGCTCCCAGCGCCTCTAAAGACTCCGGCTCATCAGAGGGTCTCTTGTAGTGGAAGGCCGTCCCTGCGATATCAAACTTCCTGGGCCAGTCGATGGTCCACGCTCCGTTGATGTAATAATCATCCCCTTCAGATTTCAAAGCTAGGTAATCACAGAAAACAAGAAATAGTTTTAGGAAGCTGAAAAGCAGGCAGGAACAGTAGCTGGGACAAGTGGACACAATCATTTGGTGCAATGTGATTGTTCATCTTCATCATTATCTTCATGATTTTCAGCCTCCCTGAAGTCACTGACAGCTTTTTATCCCTCGAGGATGAGCAGAAACACACACACACACGTGCCTGTAAAAGAAGAAACTCACGTGCACTGACATGAATGTCGACTAAATTTAGGAAGAGAAAGAAAACACACCTCAGGTGAAAGCCTGGACGAATCTTATGAATACCACTCTGTCTCGTTGTCAAAACAAAAGTTGGTCTCCAAGCACAACAGATCTGAAAATATCCACTTTCTCTGTGTTGAAATGTGGCCAAATTGAGAAGAAACGATCCAACCGCTCGCTATTCTGTCTCTCTGGGTCGTGCTCTGAAGATTCCCTTTTGCAGCATTTACGCAGATTAGATGAACAATAGTTTACTCCTCTTTAACGTATCACAATCGCCTCCTCGAAAAATTCACTTTTAGCACATCTGGCACTGATTGTGAGCAGTGTGATTATGTTATTTAGAACAGCGCATTTTACACAAGTCTTTACAACGATCCCAGTCTCTTATTTTTATATTGTATCACTCAGTTTTTGACATTTGAAGACATTTGAAAAAATGCAAACTTTGCTAACCAAAATAGCATGGACTCAGACAACGCTGCAAAAGAAAAATATTATCCGTATCACTGGGGTCACAGATGAAATTCATAACAAAGTTACAAATTGCTTGGAAGGGAAAGTCTAGTCCAACACAATAGCCAAAATTGCACTCTTTAAACTTTGATATATAGACATCATATCCCCTATAATCCTGGTGGACCAGGCAGCTGTCACCACGGCCCTATAAATCTGATGCAGCTCTCTGGTTCAAAGTGTAACTTAAGCCCTCCATCAACACCATCCGCTATAAATTCAACACGCTGTCACATATCTTTCTCTTGTTAATGAAAAGACACTGAACTGGCTTAATTGAATCCGGTTGTTTGATTGTTTTGGGTCTGACGCTGCCAGTGTAGCAAATAGATTTTGTTTAGTCTGGAACGGAGCGGATGAGACTGGTGCCAAGATGGCCATCACATGGGTTGAGATTTAAGGAGTTTTTTTTATTTTATTTTTACAGGCTCTCTTTTATGGCTTTACATTAGGCAACAGGAGATTAAACTACGGCATCTTCTAATTTGCTTCTTGACAAAGACACAAGGAAATCCCTGGAAATGTGGTTGACACAGCACTGAACAGATAATATGAAACAGCTTGACGTCGCAAAATGCCAATTCATCACACTGTAGTGAACTACAGGGTCTACTGAGATTCATGGGTAGATAAAGAAACAAGACTAACATTTAAAAGCCACAGTAGTTTCTCTGTGAGACTGTCCTTAGACACAGTGGTGCTTTAAGCTAAATGCTGTAGCTATCCTGCTAACATGCTCACAATGAAAATGCCACCATTCATGTGTTTAGCATGTTCACAAACTTAGTTTATAGTGTTAGCATGCTCACAATTACTAACTGGCACTTAACACAAAGTACAGCTGTCATTAGATTTGCAGGTAAACAGAAGTGGAGAATCATCCTAAGGGGAACATGAATGTCTGAACCAAATGTCACGGCAATTTATATAATAGTAGGGGTATGCAATAGAAATTTCACTAGTGAGAGAGAAAGCAGGGCGTTACTAAAGTCAAAAAGGTTCATCATCCTGGAAACATGAATGTATGAACCAAATTGTGTGCCAATCCGTCTAGTAGATGAGATATTTCACTGGGTAACTATTATCTTTGTCCTGCTGAAAATATCAGGAATTCACAAGTCATTAGGATTCATCCTCTGGGCACCATAAGTATCTGTACAAAATTTCATGTCAATCCATATTATTGTTGTAAGAGATCACATAAAGTGGTGGGCAGACCCACACTGTCATCCCTAGAGCCATGTCAGTTGCATGATAAATAAAAATAAAGCTCACAAAAGCATATTCTTTTAATGTAATTGTGTCATTTCTAGGCCGTCACTCACCAATATAATTCTTCGACATGGCAATCTCCTTGATCTCGATGTGAACCGACCCTTTTGGGATCTGAACCACCTCCATGTAGCCTGGAAGACAGGTATCGTTAAGATGGTATTCCTCCCACTCAACCGCCACAAATCTAATTTTTTTTTACAACACAGGCAAGACTGAAAGTAACATATCATGTTAGGTAGGAGTACATATAGAATAAATTCCAAATCACCCAAAAAGGACAAAGCAGGAGGACAAAAAAAAATCCCCTTACCGTCACACACACATGCACACACAGTATTTTTAGATGGTTTACTAGCCATACCATAGAAGGAGAAATATGTTTTCTCTCACTCTCCTGCTCTCTATAGACGACCTCAGGCTAAAGCCAACACCATGTCACTATCTCTACTCCTGATTTCTTCACTTCACGATGTAATTAATAGGAAAAAAATATTATGCTGTGATCTATATTCTGACAACATCATTCGAAATAGTCAAAAACATAAGCTCTGTTGATGGGTGACGAACGGCAAAAAGGCAGATTTCCATGAAAGCTTATCTTCCTGGCTTCAGGGATGTTTTGGCTTTTGGACAAAAGTTTCTTTGCCAAAAGGACGATGAGTTATTTTGTTTTCTTCACAGTCATCTCCGGTGACACAAGTTTTTCACTTGTGGTCATCAAACCAAAACACACTATCTCTGCTCCTCCTTTTCACACTGAGTGAATCAAAGAAACCTGAAAGCTGCTGTACAATATATCAACAGAGATGTATTAGAAACCTGAGGTGACAGAATAAGTCTCTCATCCTAAAAAGGGCATGCCTGGAGTCAGTTTTACCTCCTCGGGGTAGAGACTCATTGAAGAGTCCTTCTGATGCCTCGCAGGTGCTGCCGTCCCCTCCGCACACACGACATCGATCTTCTTTAGCATCAGAGCTCAAGATGTTGTCGCAGCCCACATGCTTTGAAGTCAACAAACAAAGTCAGAGAATGAGAGTGAGTGTTGTTTTAATTGACTGCTGGAATATGGATTCAGCACAATTTCACTGTAAAGTTCATTACAAACCTCCTCAGGTAAGATTTTTTACAGAGTTTGAAGAGCAGATTGATTCCACTCTCGTGTCTGTCCGTTAAGTATAAACAAAGCAGCCAGTTAGCTTAGCATAGCATACACACCTCTAAAGCTCAATAATCAACCATATCTCGTTTGTTTAATCTGTACAAAACTCTAAGTGTAAAAATGGCACATTGTGGTTTTACTGGGAGTTACGAGGGTTGCTGTTATGCTAAAGTACCTGTACTTTGAGAGTAAAATTTCAGTCTTATTGAATGTTTTACAGTATATAGTTCTTAAATTAAATGATTGTGAGTTGTCTATATCTGTAAACAACAATGTACACTTTAATTATCCATTGTCAACCGCTTATCCTGCGTACAGGGTTGCGGGAGCCTATCCCAGCTGACATCAGGTGAAAGGCAGTGTACACCCTGGACTGGTTGCTAGTCCATCACAGGGCCACACATAGACAAACTGCTCACGCAGGACAGTTTAGGGTCACCAACCTGCAAACCCCATGTCTCCACACAGAAAGGCCGGGGCAACTGGGGTTTGAACCCACAACCTTTTTGCTGTGTGGGGACAGTGCTAACCACTGCACTACCGTGCCGCCCCTTTAACTGGCCAGCCTCTTAAAATGATTATGCACATAACTTTTACAGTTATGCTTTTTAACAAGAATTAATTACGTTTTGATGTACGTCCGTGATAAAAAAATAAGTCAAACAACGTCTCACAAAACAGTAATTTTTGAATCTATAAAATGCAATTTGGGATGTTTTCAGAAAGCACATACCACAGACTACTTTTTCTCTTTGATTGTTGTAATTTTACGATTTTAAAGCAGCAAGAATTAGTTGATTAATTGATTAGACAATGGACTGAATGGCAATTTTCTGATAATCCATAAATCTATTAAGCAAAAATGCCTAAAAGTCTCTGATTGCAGCTTCTCTAATGCGAGGATCTGCAGGTTTTCACCAATATCTTTTAGTTTTGGATGCTGGTCTAACAAAACAGGACTCAGACGGGCATTTTCTCTATTTTCTAACATTTTATAGACCAAACAATTTATCAGTTAATCAAGGAAATATCTAAAGGTTAACTAATAATGAAAAGAATTGTGAATCACTCCTACATCATACAGAGCATACATTTCAGTAAAATGGCAGACAGAAATTGGCGTGCACTGTATAGTAAATAGGAAGTGCTTTCGAATACCAGTCTCTAAACTGTGTGATAACAGCTGTATCTGTGTGTTAATGCTGTGTAACAATACAACTGGGAGGACTGCTGTTATCACCGACGCTTACACTACTCCTTCGGGTCTTTCATACTCTCTATCAGTAACTCTCCCCTCTCTGTCTCTCTGTACTTCATAATCTTTCTTTCTCTCTTCCTCTCTGCAGCACCTGGAAACAGCATAGCAGTTTTGACTGTTTCTGAAAGCTTTCCAAGCAGACAGTGTTCTGGAGATTTATCACAGTGTGGCAGTGAACCCAGAGAGCCAGCCTCTGAAATACAATGACATGCTGGATTCAGACTGGAAATAAACCTGCAATGCTCCTTTGGTAGGGAATATTCCACCTCTTAGAATTTTCTTCCCATTAAAACACACACCATGTTGTGTTTTTATATTAGAATCAGAGTAATGTTGTTGGCATAGACGCTGCACGGTCATGCCAAACAGGAATCGAATTGTACGGTCAGGTGGAAGTCAAAGCAAATACTTAAAGCGAGCAACCAAAAAGTTATTTCAGCTGCATCTCAGAAAATACACAAAAACCCTCATATCCACACACACATACACAAACTGTACAGAATGATTTATGCTCATAAAAACAAAGACAGCCCCAACTGCCAACTCCTTTCAATAAAATGTTATTTTGCGTTGTTATTAAATCAGCCTTTTCAAATATATATCAAATGATTATTCAATCAAAACAATGATTTTTGTGTTTTATTTATCACAAAACAATCCCGGTCGAGGCTGCAGAGCCAAGATAAGAGTCAAATAAGCAATGCCAGTCATTCGCTTACAATCTGCCACAATCAGCAACTCAAAGGCGTAATTGTTCTTCATTGGAGAATGGTGCGGTTTTGTGCTTTGGCTTGGTCGTGTTTATCAGTATCTTGCAAACTGTGCTGTCAAAGATAAAAACTAGCACAGAGGCTGAGGAAACTCTTGCTAGGTCAGTTAATGTAGAACTAGCATGCCACTCTTGCTGTAATTTTACAACATTTCAAGGGTTAACAGTCACAAACAATCACAAGAGCCCACTAAGGATGATGTGTCATTATATTACTTCAAGATTTTTTTATTGCATCTGACATGCATTTCATATGCAAATCAACCGCAATACTGGATTCAATTTGGCACAGGGCCAGTTAATGCATCAATTCATTATGTTGAGCATATTCATTTTATAATGTGATTGTATTCCTTTTTTAGGGAGCTTTTTTTATCATCTGGCAAGAGCAACAGATGAAGAAGCTAATTAAAAATAAAAAGTAAATAACTAAACAGATCCGTCCTTGTATGAAAAATTGAACATTGACACATCTCAACTCAAGGTCTGCATTTTTGATTTTTTCAGAGCTTTCAACCACATAGTACAAGTCTTCCACAGAGGATGGAGTTTGCTCATCATGTAACCAGGACATCGAATTTTGATGCTGGTGCTAAACTCCATCATAACTCCATCAGCTGAGGAATACGTGCAGTTTAAAGCCCCACAAAAAGCCACTGCACCAAGTGGACCTTACGTCAAATAGAATTTTAAGTTTAAAATCACTGATTTCAATTCATACTTTATAAACCAAAACATCATCAGTGAGTTTCTAGTGTTTTCGCACTTACTAATATTGATAGTTTGGTGGTATAAGGAAAACTACAACTTATTACAGTACAACTTAGATTTAATGGGGCAAAAAACACACAAGCAGTGAGACGATCAGACAGGCTGGAAACAAGCCGACAGATTATCTAAACAGTAAATGTGTGCACTGTAAGTGTGCAGAACCATGGTGAGTATGGCAGGTCAAAGTTGAAACAGGAAACTAGTCAAAGGTGGACATTTTAAGAATCACTTTGCTGATTCAAATCGTTTCATCCAGCAGTTAAAGATTCCTAGTCGCTGACCATGTATCACCTGACAGCTGCCTCACCGGTTCAAGCTGTTATGTTCATATTTAGGCTTATACAGACACTGTTTATGAGCAGTCGACTATTTAAAACACAGTTACCACATCCTGATTGTTTTCGTGTCTTTTGCAGTCTTTTAAGCAGCTTTTAACAAGAAATACAAATACTGTGAATCACGACTTAGTTTGCCAAAATGCCCTCGGTCACAAGTGAATCAGTGCTAAAAGCTACTGACTTGGTCAAATTCGGTATGGTCAACTCAGTTTGAAGATTCTGTGTTAAAGACTTTAAAAACTGTGATCGGAAGGGGTTGGTTAATCACCCTTGTTTTCTCCTCCAAATCACTTTAATTAAACTAAGGCAAGGGCCTGAGCTTCTGACTGCTCGTGCAATGTCAAAGCATACTGTTCATCATATGATATAAAACCGGTGGAAATTGCGTTAGAAAAATAAAACCCATGTTGTAATGAACTGTAGTTTTACTTTTAGACCCCAATAAAAAATAAATCTGCATACCGAATGTTAAGTCATGTGTATTTAGGTGTTTAAATTACCATAAGTACAATATACAATGCTCCCTTACCTTACACTCTCCATTGATGCAAATGTCCAGAGAGTCAGCCTGACACCGGGTGCCATCTATGACTGCAGGAGAGCGCTCTGTGTAGAAGTTATAGCCCTCTGCCAAGCAGTTCAGCGCACAGGGCTTAACACCACCTGGGTTACAGAGAGTACACACAGACAGAGCACATCGTTATCTGTACATCAGCCCGCACACAGAAACAAACAAACAACGTGACCTGAACGCTCATAGAACAACTTTTGACTTTTTGACAATAGTAATCATGTGGAGGAAAGTCAGAGGTGCTCAGATCTAAAGCCCCGAGCCTGACGTCACTGTAACACTGACACCAACAGAGACAGCGCTGGCTGCCAACAACAATTAGACTGACGCAGGTTATCTGCTGTTTTTACATGACGGCTCACAGTACGAGGAACGCTGCAAGTCAGGAGGTGATAGATTTGACAAAACAGACCTCTGTGATAAAAGAGATCTAACGTAAGCTCCTCCATCTCTAAAAGAAAATAAAAACTATGTTTACATGCTTCAAACTTTTATCACTTCTTCAAGTGTTCTTTTTAGTCAAGTGGATATTTTCCACAATCTGCAAACATCAAGGAGAGAACTTTAGGGGGAGAACGGCACAAAGCCTGTACTCCTACTCCTGCCAATAACTTTGATTGTACAATAGCACTTCCAACCATTCTGGCTCAGTCAGACATACATGTTGATCCAGAAGAGACCAAAGTATGAGCCCCAGTTCTTCAAGAAAGAAAGAAAAGTAAATTCTACCATGTTGGACAAGCAGCAGATCCAGAAGATCAGCGAGGGTTTTCAAACACATTAATCTGAGGAATTATCTATTGTTGTTAACTAGGTACATTAAGACAGTCATTTGTGAAGCAAATAGGATGACAGGAAGATTATACAGCTTGAAAAACGTAGAGATTGAATGTTTGAAGTATTCCATATAGAAGATAGAACAGGTTGCCTCTTGATCGGAAGGTCGGCGGTTCAATCCCCGGCTCCTCCAGGCTGCATGTTGAAGTATCCTTGGGCAAAATACTGAACCCTGAATTGCCTCTTGTGGGTGTTCTGCCAGTGTATGAATGTGTGTCAATGTTAGTTTTTGTTTCAGCACAGAAAGGCTTAATTATAATCACTTAATTAAAGCTGGTTGCACACAAGCAAATTCTTACAAAATATTTACACCACGAACTCCCAGGTGTAACTGTTGCGTAGATGACTGAAATAACTTCACTTGGCTTCCTTTTTGACCACTTTAAATTGATGAGTAGAAGATTAAGACATATCTGATCCGACACTGATTTAACTGAAAATGATTTGGGAAGTTTTTTGAGTCATAACAATTCACAAAAAATAACACAATATACCTTAAATTAGAAAATGTTATGCTAATAATGTCAGACTAAGTGACTAGCCAAATAGCGTTGGTTAGATTAGCATACCTGGATGTTTCCCGCTCATTCTAAAGTGCATGAATACAACTCTTTTATGCAAATGTTTATACTTTGTACCATGTACAAATAAAACAAAGTAATACCTATGTTTACAAAGACTTAGCAGTTACATTTAATATATATTTGCCCTTAAAACCCCTTTATGCAGTTATACTACAGCTACAATGATTCCCTGTATATGTTTCCTTGCTACCAATATTTACATTTCACACATTACTAGCTATGATAATACTTTTTATGGTACAACCTGATTTAGTAAAACACTAGTTTTAAACTTGCACACATTTACTAAAAACTTAATCAGGACTTTACACAAAAATCCATTAAAGGCCCGTTGATTGACAAAATATGTCTTGGAAGATTTCTGCATTTGTGTTATGATCACTGCTGTGGGCAGGACTCGGTTGGGAAAGGGTGATGTCATGTGTTTCCGAGCATCAAAATGAGATGACTGTTGTATCTGCTTGTGTTGCCAAATCAGTGTCAATCAGATGCGATCAAACCACACCCACACAGTCCCGATGAAGAGTTTTGGAGTATTTAACTCTTAATAACTTTTTTTCCAAACTTTGGTTGTTGCTTATTTAGTAGGGAATATTTAATGTTACTGGTGAAATACTCACCGCCAGTGTAAGGCTTCCAGTTGTAGTACTTCCCACGGAAAGGCATCATGTCAAAATCAGCACACTGCTTCTCTCGGAAATCACGCGCTCCTACAGGGCAGGCCTGCAAAAAAAAAAGATCAGGTGTCTTTACCCATTTATTACAAAGTATACATGACTGCTAACCATTTCATTAATTTCCACACAATATTAAAGTCTATTAAACTCTCTTGGAAATTGTTTGAGTTATCCAACTACAGCAGATATCTGTCATGAAATAATCATCAAAGTGATACATGAGATGGAAAGACTGGCTTAGATGATGGGTAGGCATGGATAATATATCTGTTGGAAAGATGAACATAGCTGTTGGTTTGCCTCTCCGGCATTGCACAAAGACATGCTGTCCTTAACGTTTGTGATCTAGGTGCCATGGCGCATGGAAACTGCAGTTGTTGTTTTTTTTGTGGTATTGACACAAAAGTTGTTTTCTAATAAAATGTAAGTATTACAAAAAAAAAACCTTTGACTTGTGTAAGTCAAGCCTGGACTGAGTAAGAAATGCTGACTTTTTAGATCAAAGCTATTAAACTGCATCACCAAGCAATGATTATGTAACTTTGACAAAAAACACAAAGCAGACTTGATGTTCAACGTGATGGATTGCACATCTTAAACAAGTTTTAAGAGTCTGTCAATTGGTTTTCATGTCAAACGGAAATGAATGGAAACTGATGGATAACTGGAACGATAGGGGAAAAAATCATCCATAAATCTAAAAATCTGTGGCATGCATTCCAAAAACGGTCCGAAAAAATGTACAAGATTTGCAGTAAAGGAGAAAACTTGGAAGCACACTGGTATGGGTCCTTTAAGATCCTTAAAGATGCAGGCTAGCATGTTGTTACAATTTGAGTAAGTTGATTATCTGCAACGACTATTTCTTTATTCTGGAAAGTTTTTATTTGCATAGACAACATCATTATTAAAAACTGGACAAAGTCTGCAGAAGATGTCACATTTCATTTTCAGACACTAAAACAGACTTGCTTCTTGGAATTCCTCATTGAGAATTGTGTGTTTTGCATTTGGAGGAATTGCTTTGTTTTCATGTGTGTGTGCGCTCCAGTAAGAGGAGGTAAAAAAAAGTGGAAAGTAACACTTTATTGGTGTGAAAAGGTCCTTAAAAACCCCAAAACACTCTCCCCCAGGACAAATAAAAGCTCTTGGGTCAAAGCTATATTTCACATGCTGAAAGAGTTCCACGTCGGAGCGGGTCATAGAGAAGACTGAGCCACTTTCATTACCACTCAAGTGTTTTGCCAATATGGCAGCTTTAAACTTGCACATCAAACACGCAGATTAAGTCAGAAGAGACAGAATAATATTATTACAAGTGTGTGCTGAAATGACAACATGAGGCCAAATGAGATTTACATGCGCCAACACGTGTTTGAAGGAAGAAAAAACTTTAGGTCACATTAGTGGGCCTGCAAGTAAAGAATATTTTCATTTTCATTAACCTGTTGATTATGTTTTGAGAAGTCAATTGATTATTTTGTCTATAAAATGTCAGAAAAGAGTTAATAATCACAAAAATCAACGACGTCTTACAACACCTGTCTAAACCCCAAAGACAAAAGCGGCAAGTCTTCACATTTCACCAACTGGAACTAGAGAATGTTTGTTGTTTCTAAATGACTTAAATGGATAACAGATCATCAAAATTGCTGTCAATTAATGATCTGTTTATTGACTAAATAATTACTTAACTTACCAGCATTACACATTACTGTATATTCGTGTGACAACTTTGGCCTGGCCATGGTACAACCTCAGACTGCAGACTCAAGAGTGAAGGGGATCTCCACTGATTTTACATGTCAAAGTCAATTTACTAGTGATGAAGAGCACTACACAACTCATGTAAACAGTTGTATAACGTCTTCTGTGGCTCTTGAGGTGCTTCGTTAAGTTGGAGAAAACTCTTATGACGTCACATCAGTAATCTTGGTTTGGCCTTAGAGACAACCAATTTTCCTGCGTTCTAGCCGCATGGATCTAGGGATGTCAGTCGGTCCACCACTTTGGTCCAGACTGAAATATCTCATCAACTAGAGGGTGCATTGACATGAAATGTGGTTCAGATGCCCAGACAGTGAATCCCAGTGACTTTGGTGATCCTTTGACAGAAGATTTGCTGTTTTGAGTAAAATGTTGATTAGAGGACAAACATTCATGTCCCCTTCTGGATTATTTCCAAAAACCTTGGTGATCCCTTAATTTTCCACTTAGCACCATCAACAGGAAAACATTTTTCTTTGTCCAGTATTTTGGTTTATAACTAAATTCCTGCAAAACTAATAACGCAGATGTATGAGGTGTGTTCAGTGGTGTTTAGCAAATATTAGCACACTAACAAGCTAAATTAAGATGGTCAACATGGTAAACTTAAAGATAAATGTCGACATATTAACATTGTCCTTATGAGCGTGTTACTTTGCTTATGTTAGCATTTAGCTCAGTAAGTACAAGAAGAGGCTCACACAGCCAGTAGTGTGGTTATAGATTTGTCAATCTGTCTCCCCTCAACTTTATGGAAGTGTTATAATAAATTGCTGCAGTGCCCCTTTAATGTCAACTATAACCTGCCTTTTTGACTATGTCTAAGCTTAAGGGGCTTGCAGAAGGTACTTCCTTTTTCAGTAGCTTTTGCACGAATTCTGCAGATGAAATCAGCCTTTTAATACAAAACCTCCTACAGGAAAGATGCAGTAACAGCAGCAGAAAAGGAGGGGGGCAGCTTCAACAAATAAATCTGATCGCTGATCAATGTAAAAATAGCTGAGATATAAATATCAATTCATGCATTTAAGTGTGTCAGTATTTGTCATTGTATCTACATCTGGTGCTCTCACACACACACACACACACACACACACACACACACACACACACACACATTTCCCTGGACAAGGTGTGGTCAGTGTGATGAAATAGCAGTAAGGGATGTTGTTTGTTGTCCAAAGAAAACACTCAGTGCTTGCTCTCAGCTGTTATTTTTAAGACTTGCGGTTAAATGTCCACCAGGGCCCTAACTATTTCAATTTTCACCTTGTGAAAAAAAAGCCCACCTAGAAATAGTTGAACAGAGATGTCAACTTGCAGCCATGTTAAATATTTGTTTAAAGCTTTGCTCCAGACCTCAAAAAAAAAAAAGGCCTGTGAATTGCTACAGTCTGAAACTGTCATCATCATTGACTCAAGTGAAATGTCACAAACAATATATGAAGTAATAAGTGATGAATAAACCCAGAGTTACCGGGGGAATACTGAATCACAGCCTGTGCATTTTTATCATTGTCTGTCCTGCGTTCCAGGACGAAAACATGTCAGAAAGCTTAAAGGTGGTGTGATGCTCGCTAGCTAACATGCTCTGCTCCTTATAAAGCCTTTCCTAAAATACCATGTTCTGCAGAAACGTGGAGCAGCAAAGAAGAGGTTCAGCAGTCATGCTCTGACAGACCAAATCCTTCCCCGGTCTGAATGCTTCAACAGTCCAACTAGCTCAGTCTCTTTACAAACCAGAGCATCCATTAAGAGGACAGTTTAGTTTCCAAGTCACTTTGTTCCAAGCAGACAAGAGTAAAACAGGGATGCAAAGAAATTATGAAACTCACGTCGGTGTTACAAGATCTGTAACGCTTCCTCTCTCCGAGACAGTACTTGCCTCCTCCAGATGGGCTGAGAGACACAGGAGAATTGAATGAGTGGGGAATTGAGAAATAAGAGGACATCTTCAACACATCACATCAAGCACATGTAGTGAGAACATTAGGAAGGGTTTGGTCAATGCAGGTCATGAAACAGGCCAAAAAAAAGCCTCTGCCAGAAGACAAAGTGCATTTGTGCGTCTGCATTTGCTGCTTTGCTGAGTATGTGTGCCAATGATTCATTCATGAAATCCAAGCTGCTCTAAGAGCTCTTAAGTGTGACATGCCATTTAGATTTGGGAGAGAGACTAAAGTCCTGTAACCTCAGAACGATTCTCTACTCACTCCTGTTTTTTGTCTACTGTTCACTACAAATCTCTTGCATCTGTGAAAGGGTTTGTTTTTCTTCTCTTATCATCTCTTACCTTCTTCCCTCAGTCATTAGCCTCCCTTTCCTCCATGACTATACTGCAAAAACTGAGCTCTCAAACACAAGGGAAAAAAGCATTAAAATGGGGGAAATATTACTTAAAATAAGCATAATTATCTGCCAACAGAACAAGAATATTTCAGTTGCTACTTAAGGCCAAAAAAACTTGAAACAAGTGAAATTCTCTAACATAAAAGCCGCCTGGTAAGAAGAAATATCTTGTCAGACAAAAAACAAGTATATTTTGCCTTCAATTAAGATAATTAATCTTACTAAGATTTTAGTTTTTGCAGTGTATTTACTTTAACACAAAAAACTATGAGACAGGGTTGGTAATGAATGTGTTAGAGGCTGGTCTGGCTGTGTTTTTTCTGCCTCCCTCCTCTTTGCATTGATGCCTGAGCGCCAGCGATCACCTTACACAGGTGTTCCACATTATGCCTTCTCCTCTTCCCCCTCTTCCCCCTTTTTTTCCCCTTCCCTCTGGTTCACCCTGGCTCTTTGTCGTGTCTTCCCATGACATGTTTGACGTAATATCTAGCTTCCAAAAAAAAAGGAATGCAATGCTGGAAGAAGGATAAGGATCCCAAACGTCTACTTGCCAGACGAAGATGCACTGGACAATAATTTGTCTAGAGAGGATACACCAGAGGCCGTAAAACAAAACTATGCAGCACTATAATCTACAGTTGAGAGTGAGCTGTGTCTTAACTTATTAAACAGGCTACATCAGTCCATCTCAAACAGCATGAGGACATACTTCTGTGTTTAGTTTAATTAGAGGATAGTGCTGTCCAGGACAACTTTAAAGAACCATCTTCTGCTGATTATATGCCTGTCTTGTTACAGCAAGATTGTGTAGCTTTTGAAAGAAGAAATAACACAAGTTTCCTCTTAAAGAATTAAATGTTTAATTCATTAACGATTAAATGAACCCTTGCCTAATTAAATATTCTGTTTTTCTGCTGCAGCCTTGCGTATTCTGGCATGACCACTTGCTTATGGTGGTTAATGTTAGCTAATGTTATCCAAGGAATGTTAAAATCAAGGGCAAGTGAACCAGGTTGAAGATACTCGAAGACGTAAACGTCTTTTAGGATCTTCAACCTAGTCCCTTTATTTTAACCTTTCTTGAATAACTATGACCTGGATGAATGAAAACCTTCACAGACATCTTAACTAATGCTAGCTAACGTAAGCTGCAGATTCGGCTGTAGGTTCATCACTGCGAGCAACCCCCTTTTCACATGTCAGATTGTTTTCATGTTGCCAATTAAAAAACACTGATTATAGACACTTTGAAGACGAGAGTGAGTGCAAAAGCAGGAAACAACAAACACATCTGAAGTATGGTGTGTTCATTTGCATTTTTACTATTGTGATAAAACTATTTAAACGAGTATCTGTGACCCAAATAGAGAGGTCATAAATTCAGCAGCCTTACATCGCAGTACCTATCTGAAGTTTGTAAACATTATCATTCCTTTCTTTTTGTTCAGCCCATCGGTTTACATCTTCAATTAATCACTTACTGACCGATTTCAACAGGAAACACATCATATTTAAGACCCAGTGATTCCATTTGATGGGACCTTTAAAGCCCGATGCGCTTGCAAATCATGGTAGATCAAGAAACACATGGTGGAATGGTAACAATATTGTCTTTTTTTATCGGAATAGGATAATAATTTTGACAGGTGTTAAGTTAAGTTAAATGCTCCGTTACATCCTGTAGGATTCTGCAGCAAAACCATAGCAAAAAGTCATCACCCAGAGCTTTAAAGGAAGCGCTACTATGATGAGTTTTTCCCAAGACAGAAGGTTTGTACCACTGGAAATATTTCACTACTAACTTGCTTCAGACACAGTTTAATTAGCTCTGATTCCCCTCGGATATAACGTACATACACACAGCATACACATGTGCACATACACACAAACACACACCTGTAGGCAGGACCTGGATGTGTGTGTTCAGCTTGCTGTGGCTTACTTTGCCTACTTACGCTGGGCTGTCACAGTGCCTCATGGAGGAGGATACACCGCCCCCACAGGTCCTGCTGCACTCCCCCCACGTCGACCAGGGCCCCCAGCCTCCGTCCAGACTCTGAGGCCAGGTACCGAACCCCACACACTCCCCCTGGAAGCACCACTGGTCGGGGAAATGCAGAAACACAGACAGAGGGGAGGAAACTTTGGTTATTGTGCAGTAGAGTTGAATAATTTCTTTACAACAAAAACAATGACACACATTAACGATTGTCAGTTAAGGCGAGAATCACAATAACATGCAACTTATTACAACACAGAATGCTTAAGTGTCAGTTTTACAGTTTTCAAACAGTTATTAGCTGACTATAAATGTATGTGTCTGTGTATAGTGAAATGTAGACTATACAGAACCTGACTGATGAAGTTGTCCTTCAGTAACACATTGTCTCTCCTTCTGTCTTGCTTAAAAAAAACATACACAGACTAACTTGTGATTATGCTAATATTACCCTATAATTTCATTTCTGCATTAGTCCTGTTATTTCTCCTCCCTTACCTGCCATTTACCATTTTGTTATTACTGTCCTGGTTTCCTCTCCATTGAGGTTTATTGTAGGATAGTCCATGTGACTCATTTCAGAGTGATTTTCATCATTAAAGGAAACATTTGGGGATATGTGGTTATTTGTTTGGTTAATTCAGTACACTCTGGGGTTTTCCTGTTACAGCCTTACTTAGTCTGTTGCGATGATAGCAAACTTCAGGTAAATATTAATGTCAATTATATTACAGACATTACTGAGTCAGAGTCAAAACTCTAAAGCTGACTTATTGTTGCATGTGAAGAAAAATGTAAAAAGAACAATTTGTGGGTTTTGGGGTTATGAAGTCATTTGCTATAACTATTTCTTGGCGAACAACAGCTGATCACAGTGACAGTGCTAAGTATCCTGAAATTTTGTCATCAAAGTGAGGTTGCAGGTTTGATACCATCTTGCCCGTACTGAGGAACATCATTTAGCAACCTTCACTACTGCTAAATACACTACACTGAAGTATTGGGCAGACGGATAAATTGTTGTTGGTCAAGAAATAGTTTCAAGAAGTAACTCGTTTTTAGTTGTTACTTGTCCTTTTCACATTTCTGTTCGTGAACTGGCTAAACAGATAAGATACATCAAGTAAGAAGATAACTTCAGTTTTTGGCAGGCATGTTTTTGAACTTTGGACAGAGCCAGGCTAGCTGTTTCCCCCCGCTTCCAGTCTTTATGCTAAGCTAGGCTAACCATGTCCTTATTTCGGTAGTGTTTATATTTTGAGTTAATAGTTTAAAAGGACTTGTTATCATTACAGTTTTACATGTTTATGTTGATTAGCTTGACGCTTAATATGTTTAAAATACAAAAGTCACAGTGTAGAGAAAGAATATAATCATAATAATGTAAATTATTGTGTTAACATAATTAACATCTAAAATGAAAAAGGACCATGGACCTTAATTTGTGCATTTTCTTGAATGTTTTTGTATTTTTTTATGTTTCCAGTGTACTGCGAGGTTTTCTCTGAGGCAGGTGAGGGATGGAAAGCAGTGTGCAGTGTTGTAGGAGTGTTTTAAGCGTTGCGCTAAGCTGTTCAGAGTTCCAGAGGAAAGAGGGGATCAGGGACGGCCCTTTGTCTCTCCAACTGTGTCAGTAGGTTAAGAGCCCAGAGAGACTGGTACAGTCAAGGTGAGGGCTACGTTCGGCCACTGTCCTCTTTCACTGACTTACTCATTCACGTCCTGAGACGTTGTCTAAACAAGATTAGCAGCGGGAGAGAGGAGAGACGGAATGGAGTGACTGGGGAGAAGGACGGAGGGATCTTGGCACAGAAGGTAAACTGACTGGTAGAGACGCAGAGGGGAGGGTGATGAAATCAGCTTTTCACCTTGGAGTTTATCTGTGAGTCCACACAGTAAATACACAAAAAACTCCTCTCTGTTGGTCTGTTTCTGTCTCTCTCCCACCTCCCGCTGCCCCTCTCCCCCAGTCTCTCGCTCCCCCTATCCCTGCTCCTGTTGGAAGGGCCTCTCTCCATTACATGCTGGGTGAGAAATGGCTGACCTTCATATTCCTTTGAAGCTGTCCCCGGCAGGGGCAGACAGGGTGTGCCACTGGCTCTCCTAAAGCTGCTCCAAAAGCTGTTCCAAAGCCCCCCAGGCTCAACCTGGGGCCCCCTGTGTTGTCCAGGACCCTGTCCGTGGGCCCCGGTCCTCAAAGGCTCCACTGAGCTAATGGTAATCACGGGTGACAGCTCGTGACACTCTCCTATTCTTCCCTTTTAGACCTCGGACCATCCGGTGACAATGGCTGCCGTAATCCGTGTTAAAACTGTCTCCCCTAACCTGGCTGGCATCAACAGCGGGCCGATGACCTAAAGCCTGGCCTGCTTGCATGTGTGTGTGTGTGTGTGTGTGTATGTGTGTGGTAGCACCCCCTGCATGAGTGCACACTCAGGGAATCGTACGACTTCCCAGAGTGGAATAGATGCAAGTCGAAGCAGTGAGGTACCACTAGCTGAGGCTAATATCTGCGCACAGAAGACCAGGCACTGCACTAACTGTAATGTTCAATGGTTAAAGGGCCGGTTCTCCCGCATTACAAAAAACTGATTTTCTCATTAACCTCTACAACAGTCATGAAGATAGTTGCAGTACATTTTTACTGTCTTTAAGATTTCTGCCTCAATTATAATATAATGAAGGTGAATGGAGTTTGTGCTGCTCAGTCAACAGCAACATCTCTTTACTCTGGATAATGCACAGAGGGGTTATTTCTTCGGTAGCAAGTAGTGCCAATGAAAAGTGTTTTGTGAGGCCCAACCAAAGCTCTCCAAAATCAATTGATTTCAATGGGCACTCTATCGGTGGATTCGCTCACAGAAACCAAGTAAATCCGCAAGCTTTTGTGTAGCGTTTAACTTTGACTGACTTTGACTCATACATTCACACCGTAGACAATTGCATCCATCTCACATTTGAAGGAACGGAGAATCCAAAATGGAGAAAACTACCACGTTAGCCGTATCACACCTTAGTGACCGAACATGGCAGCTAGCTTGGCGAGCTATTATGGCTGACTGAGCACTAATGGATTTTGTTTCTTAAAAGACACACTGCAGTTACATTTAAAGACATCACGAGTGAGTGAAATATCTACAAACTGACTCCTCAACCATCACTCCAACCAGGGTGGTGAGAAACCAGCTGTCCTTTTCAGACCATGTTGCTGCTGTCTCTCGGTCAGCATCAGAAAAATCAGGCCCTACCTCACGCAGTACGCCACCCAGCTTCTGGTACAGGCCATGGTTACCACTCGCCTCGACTATTGCAATGCCCTCCTAGCAGGTCTTCCAGCTTGTGCGGTTAAACCCCTACAAATGGCTCAGAACACAGCAGCGCGTCTGGTTCTTGATCAACCCAAAAGGACTCGTGTCACACCTTTACAGTATGACCTCCACTGGCTCCCCGTGGCCTCCAAAATCAGATTCAAGTCACTACTGCTTGCATACAGAGTGACTGCTGGGTCTGCACCCATCTTCCTAAACTCCATAATACAAACTTACGTTCCCTCTCGGCCGCTACGATCCTCCAACGAACGCCGCCTGGCTCTGCCATCCCTTCACACAAAGCAATCCCAGTCCCGGCTTTTCTCATCTGTGACACCACGATGGTGGAACGAGCTACCACACGCCATCAGAGCAGGGGCGTCCCTCTCTAACTTCAAGAAGCTCTTGAAACACTTCCTCTTATAACACCCCTAACTCCTAACCTCCAACATGAACTTCCTGTGCTCTTCTTCTTCTATCCCTTACAATTATCTTGTATTGATTGCACTTTTTTGTTAACTCTCACTTCCTTCCCTAGGTATTTACCCCATTGATGTGATATGAACTATGAGCTCTTACTAGTATGTATTGTCAGTTCTCGTGCTATTTTGATGCTCTGTTGATGCTTGTATGTTGTTCCTCAAATGTAAGTCGCTTTGGATAAAAGCATCTGCCAAATGAGTCAAATAAATGTAAATGTAAATAAAAAACATATTTTATAAGTTCCACTCAGGTGCGCCTGTGTTACTTGTTATCTCTTGTTACATGCCAAATATATGTCCAAAAATGTTTCACTTTTCTGTGGACATCACCATATTTTTGACGAGACCTCCTGAATTTATGGGGGTGTACATAATTGCATCCAATTAAATGTGACAATAGGGCAACTAACTAACCCCGCCCATCATTTAAAGCAAACTTGACTGCTTGCTGTAGCTAGCGGAGATATCATGGGTCTGAGGTCTGTGTTTGGATCTTTATCTAACAACATGGGTGAGGGAGGTGTGTTGCATTGGGGGCAGACTCAGAGGATATACTAAAACCTCATTTACTCCTAGATACCACTTGCAGGCAGAGGGTAAATATGTTTTTTTTTGTATGTATAAGAAACATTTGATGACTTACCCCTTTCTCAATGCTGCCAGTCTGGCACAGAGTCCCCTCTGCAGCAGGGATACTGTTAGTTACACAGCGGTTGCTTTTGCTAAGGCACCAGAGCTCTCTACACACTTCCTAGGAAAGAAGGCAAAAGCAAGTTGGTCAGAATAAATCAGTTCAGCAGACAGTGGGGTGGATTGCTGATTAAGAGTGAGAATGATTTATCAGTAGCCTTTGGTGGTTTTGCTCTTCAGAGTTTGTCTTCTCCAGTCTGTGAGAGAAAAATGAACACAAACAGCATGGAAATTCATCTATAAATCTACACGTTTCCAGATCAAATCAGTGGATGAGAGGAGTTGATGAGACCACATAAGGACTGCTGAGAGGCATCTAACTTCAAGAGCCCATATGCTTTGGATCATTGTGCATCTTGAGCAATACGCCAAGGGTCACCGGGTGCTCTTAATGTTCTCTTATGAGAAATGAAGAGTCAGCTGGATCAACACCATGACTAACGTTTGTTCACGTTCACCTCAGGACCACACGGGACCGTGACATCAGTTCAAGAAATCCAATTTCTGCTTCTTAGGGGAAATGAAGAGTGAGCAATAGGCCTCCCAAGTCTTAGATAAAGACGAGTTGTAGGCCTAACAAATATCTTTAGTATTACTGAGTGCTTTGAATAAACATCATATCTCTGTCTTCTCCTCCTCACTCCTCATAAGGAGAATCTATTTAGATTACCAAAGAGAGGGAGTGTGTGTGAGAGAGAGATAGTGGGTAGACAGCACATTGCCCCCAAATAAATAAAACCATAAAGTGAACACATGTTACAAAGACAGCTCTGCACAACCTTGCATTACATTTCCCATTAAACCGAAATGGGGCTCCTCGCGTCTCGACTTCAAAGGCTTTTACAGGACAATTGCGTACGGCAGAAGAGCAGGCCCATGAAAAAGACTTATGTTCCCGCACATAGATTCTGACCTCCGGGGTCAGCAGCTCCCTAAATCTATGCAGATTAAATAAAGGGGCAAACAGCCACTCTGTGGTTGCAGCGTCTCCCCTCTGTCAGCTGGTTTCAATAAGCCGCCCCGCTGCTCCACTATCATGGCCCTGCTAAGAGGTCAGTGGCCCGGGCCTTAACAAACATGGATGTGGGTCTGATGGATTTACACTAAGAGAGAACAAGCTGGGGATACAAAGCAGGGGGCATCGCTAATATAGCCATCACAGGTTTGTTTGTTTTTTATACTTTCAGCTTCCAGTGTCGTTAAGGTCTGAAAAACGTCCGTCTGTGTCGGTAGCTTCGAGCACAGGCTAACTGAGAAGTGGGAAGCCAACTGAAACCAAATTATTGCTATGAATTACCCAAACGTCCTCTTTTGACTTACTTTTTCTACCTCTGACACAATCTCATGCTGCGTTTTAAAGTTTGTGACACCCCTGCTGTTCTAAAGGTGTCTTCTGCAATGTTCAGTGATATAAGTAAGGACCCCTAACCATAGAGCAGACCATCCATCCATCCTGCGTACACGGTCTAATGCTTACTATGTCCTCCCTCTCAGTTTAGCATGTTAGCATACTAACCTATGCCAATTAGGACAGCTGAGGCTGATGGGAATGTCATTAGTTTTGCAGGTATTTGGTCATAAACTAAAGTATTGGACGAATTCAAATTTTGAACTGATGGTAGCGCTAACCTCAAGGTGGCGTCCGGGGATCACGAAAGTAGGCTTCATCCTCTGGGCACCATGAATGTCTTGTGCCAATCTTAAGTAGGTGTTGAGATATTTCACAAATTAAAACGCTTGCCTGATGTGGCGGTAGATGAAAATTCAGAGGATCACCAAAGTCTTTAGGATTCATACTCTGTGTACCATGAATGTTGGCCATTCATCTAATACTGTGGTTGTTATATTTCAGTCTGGACCACAGAGGTTGACCAACCTAATGACAGACAGGCATTGGCATCCCTAGAGCCGCTAGCATGGTTGAAAATACTTTCAGCCTAGTTTAATTGAACTGAAATGACCTTTGGTTTTGTTGGTCATTAGCTATCAGTCATTGTGTATTTCACAAGAAAGAACCAGAAATGAGAGAAAAGTATGAAAAATATATCTAAATTTGTGCAGTTGAACTTAGTTAGACCCTTTGAAGGGTCCGGACCCCCTGGTTAGGAACCGCTGCTCTACATTGCTGTTCACAGTTTAACCCAGTTGAACAGGACAGCACAGAAGATGCATAAATATGGTGTAGATTTGTGGCCAACATTTCAGAGATTTCTGTGGTTGAAACAAATAACAAATCATTTTGTTATCTCACAGTCTGAGCTGAACATGTTTTACCAGTGAAATATTAGAACTACAATATGAGTGTATGACATTATTCATAATAATATTAAAGATAAACTTTGATATGCTCTATGCCCATCACTGCTCCTCCTCCTGTATTCTTTTGCAGTGTAAAAAATTATACATAAATACAACAAATTTTCATCCAAACATGGAAAAATTCAATATGTTATGGCTGAGCTTTAGCTTTAGAAACCAGACTCTTCTACTCATTAGCGTGTTTATCCTTTTCCGTGGTCAAGTCTGTCCTGACGGCAGTCGCAGAGGGCATCGCTTTCACAGATGGCTGCATGAAATAGATCGGATTGTCAGATGAAAAACTCCAATCTAGCTCTTTTGAATCAGTGCTGGAATCCAATCTGCTCATAAATGTGTGTCTTTCATGCTGATCTAAAACCACAATTATGAGCTTAGGAGCCAAAATAACAGGGCTTGATTTGGGGCCTGTTATAAGCTGCTGTCAGATATTTCTTTCAATGAAATGAAATAACTCTATGATCTCAGCTAATCTCTATCTCCCCTTTTTTTCCAATCATGTGCCCAAATATTTATGTAATACAAAACAATATTGCGTTATTGTTCATTAAATCTTTCAGGATTCTTTCAACCGCTAATTTTCCCCACGTGGTTTTTCCTTGTCTTTCACTGCCTGTGTCACTTTATGTGCTGAGGTTTTCTCATTACTTGGGTGAATCATTATCATCAAAGAAAAAAACTGAAGAGGAGAGTGTTGACTTCAATCCTTCATCTCTTTGTCTTGGAATTTTATAGATTAAAAAGAAGAATGAGGCAATGTGTGGAAAGACACCTCTGAACCAGCTCCAGTTATTCAGACAATAATAAAACAATTATCACATTTTTCCCCCCCTTTAATATCAAATAGGAAATATAAATATTAAGAAAACTGTTATTATCCAAGTAGGGACTGAACATGCTATAGTACATCAACACCCTTAAACATGTGAAAAATAGAACTAGATAAAAAATCATAAAGCTATTAACAAAATATCACAAGTTCTTTTGGTATCATGAGGTAAAAATAACACCTGTGCAACATCAGTCAAGTTTATCCTGCACTGTGCAACAAATCTAATGAAACCTGATGAGAGGTTAGTGGGGATGAAACTCGCTGAATGTCAGAATATTGATTTGATGTTAACATAAAAAGTTTTATTAACTAGCAGTTCCTGTTCACACTGTGACCATTGAAACAGATGACCTTCACCTGGATTACTTTTAATACTGAAGAGAAAGTTTGAATCAGACAATTTTGAGACCAGACCAAAAATGATAAGGAATTAATTTTTCCTTTGATTTCTAGGCTGCAACTAAGGATTTTTATTCACGTGACAATTATTTCCCCAATTACTAGTATAATTGTTTGTTCTATCAAATGTCAGATAATTGTGAAAAATCATGACCAACAGACCAAAACCTGAAAACGTTTTACTATGACATAAGCCAAAAAAGGAAGTAAAAATGTTTGGCTTTTTATTTAAAAAAAATGACTGAATGATTAATCAATTATCAAAATAAGTGCAGATAATTTTTTTGTTGATCAACCAATCGTTTTGTGATTTCTAAACAGATTTATGGACATTCAGCTGACTGTAGCAGGGTGCATGTATGTGTGTATTTCTGTGAGGATACTACTACAAACATTTGGATTCTGTTCATGTCTTAATAATATATAATAATATATTTGTTTACATGCCAACTATCCACTCTGCTTTCCAACTGAAGTCCAGTCCTGTGTGGGTGTTTCAGCAATGCTCCTGTGAGATGTCTTTGACTGCACCATCCCTTGTTCCAGAGTGAAAATATAAGATTGTGAACTAGTATGAGCTGCTCCAGTTAAACAGGGATCCCTCTGGGTCAGTGAGAAGAGGACAAGTGAGCAGGAGAGCAACTTAAAAGATGCTGGTTTCTTACCCCATACTTGCACTGACGTGAGGAGGCTCCGTACTGGAAGCGACACTGCTCGTCTGCATCGTACACCTGCCCCGGGGCCACTGTTGGGTACAGGAAGTCTCGTTTCAAAGGTTCATTGTCCAGACACGTCCCCCGACCTGAGCTGTCAAAAAGACAAACCTACAATAGGATTGTTTCTTACACAAAGAAACCTTTCTACACTTTGGCAATGATTTAGAAATGCCAAGACTGGACGACTAAAGTCCCCCACCTCTCTTCTCTGTTATGTGAGTCATTTAATTTTACCACCAAACTACCATTGTAGGAAGCTTGTCAAAGATCTCAAATGACATGTAGTTAATGTTAATATTACACATCAACACCTCATCATCAAAGGAAGGGTTGAAGCACAAGCAGAGGCAAAGAGGGCAGGCGAATATGCCGGTCTTAAAAGACCAGCCCTCTCTGATTATATGGCTCTGTGTGTCACTGCTTACATTGAATCCACAGAGGAGCCAATAAAATAACAGAGCATGGGAAGGAGGAGAAAAATCTGGAGTGAACTATGGGTCATATGTCCAGGACTAGGATTATGTTAAGTCTGTTTTGTCAGATAGAAATATGTGCACTCACAAGGAACTCCGAGGAAACACACACACACACGCTGTTTTCTATTGTAGTAGTTAAAAAATAAAAATACTTCAGAGCTTGTTTAACTGCCTGTGTTGCTGTGTGGATGCTTTTCTCGCGCGTGTCATAGAAAAAAAATTTATTATTATTCTTCTGACCTTTTTCCAAAGCATAAGACATAAAATCATACTAAAGACAAGCTCTAATAAACAAACAGAGACATATTTCATTTTGATCTCTACCTCCTCTTTTCTCTCAAGGCAAAATGTTACTACGAAGATTTACTATAAGACTGTCTTCTCTCCAGCTGTGGCAGCTGCAACGTGCAGTGGAATACATCCCTCGAAAGGAAAAGTGGGCCCGATGACAACAATAATGTAGAGCTATACTTAATGACTGAGCAAACTGGCCTAGCATACAGGAAAGCCTAAAACAAAGAGAACATTAAAGACCAGTTTAAATTACACAAACACATATTTTCTCACTTACCTCTAGTGGTATCTAGCCATGCAGATAGTTTTGGTGTCCAGATTTTGAGATATTTGTTTCTGAGCTTATCTTCCTGTACCTCAATACAATGAAGAATGGAAATTAATTTATGGTACTCACAGATATTGAACAATATTAAAAGTTTCCAGATACTTTCTAGATAAGCCGCGTCCTAGAAACTCCTAGCTCAGCTAATACTGTTATTTATTGAAACTAGATTCTAACAAACAAATAATCCCTGCAAACGTTGTTGATAATGTATTCTGGAAAGACGCTGCTTTACAATTTCTTGTATTGTAATGTATTTTTTCATTGCTGTGAGCACCACAAACAAACTTCCAATCACCTCTGCTGTACTGAAAGACCAACTTGCTTGGCTGGACGTTCCGCTAGAGGTAAGTGATATAATATGACTTTTCATCATTTGACACTTTAATGTCATGTTCTGTGCTATATTGAGGGGACAAATGTCAATCTTACACCTCAGGATTGTGTTGCACCAGCTATTCGTTTTTTGTCTAAGTTGTTAATAACTACTAGCTAGTTTTTTATTAAATCAGGTTGCACTACTAAAGGAAGAATTTTACATTTTGGTGGACAATTACGTGAGAGGATCAATACTGCTCTCATGGCTGCATGTTGAATATGAAGCTACAGCCAGTAGTCAGTTAGCTTAGCTTAGCATTAAGACTGGAAATAGGTAGCCTGCATGTGTACAAAGGTTAGCAAAATCCTCCTACCAACGCTTCTAAAGCTCCTCAATTAATATCTTATATTTTGTTTGTTTGATTTACACAAAAACACAAATACTGAAAAATGGAAGTGTAAAAACAACAGTTTTCATGGTGCTATGTTCTGGACTATTTCTTGGCTGGTACCAGTCACCCTGCCTGGCAGTGAATTAAACCAGCTGGTTAAACCCTGCTAATTGAGGAGCTTTAGGAGTGCTGGTAGGTGGATTTTGTTAACATATGCTAACTTAATCTAATTATGCTAATCCAATTTAAAGTATTTAGCTAGTCATATAATCTGACGTTATTAGCATAAGGCTTTGTAATATGTGGTATATTGTGTTATTTGTGTGCAATGTAATTTAAAATCTTCCTCATCTTTTACTCTTCTCTAAAATGCTCATAAATTAGCAAACTAAAATTCGTTCAGTTAACTACACAACACGTACCGCTTGCAGTTTGTATGTGTAAATAAACAACTAATCCTTATGAAAGAACTGATTTGTTCTTTATTTATTTTCTAAAAATGTGTAAAGGTCTACTGAATAAACACTTAAATTATAACTAAGCAAAGTTTTAACTCATCTTTAATGTCGAAGATGATGTTTTACAAAAATGTACTGACAACTTACATTTTAATGGTTAAGTGATGTACATAGTTCAAGGATCTTCATCAAATATGTACTTTTAGGGACAATAATGAACAAAATAAAACAAAACATATTATGCATTCTGTTAGTTTTCATCCCGGGGTAGCAAATGCAAAAAAAAATGCATTTTAAATTGAACTTAAATGTTCCAAACTGAGAGTCTTCCTTCCTTCTTTCCCCTCTCGTCCCTCTCATCCCTCTTTTTCTTGTCTTTCTTCCTCTCTACATCCCCTGTTCTCATTTATTGGATGGAATAATCCTATTTCTTGGCTCTGGCTCCTCGGAGGACCCTCTCATCATGGAGAGAGAGACAAACCAGTCTCTGAAGCCCCCAGACTCCCTGTGCACTAAGGGCAAGCCTCACTATTTATTGTTTTGGAGAGAGACAAAATAGTCAAAGTTTAAACATAGAGGCTATTATTTGACATAGTCGCAAAGGCTTCCTGTCCAGTGGATTCAGCCAAATTCATAATGCCGAGCGGAAATATCCCCTAATAAGCTGGAACATCACCGATCCTTGAACTCTGACACCAGTCGTTCATGTAGATGTTAACCATGCTGATTGGATCCAAACAGAGTTGAGACAGCAGCATGATTAAATCAGACTAACAATTATCACAAGGCACACAAGGCTAATATCGAATTCAATAGAGTATGTGGACTCTGAGAGTTTAATAAACCCAAACGGCCTGTCTTTAAACATTTATAACAAACTGGCACGCAGACTTGGGAGAATAAAATATGACTGAACTGTGAGTGCATTCATAAACCATTCCTAAAAAAACCCCAAACAAAGCACCACATATTGCTTTAGCAAGACAGTGAATCTAGGCCAACACCACAGCCAAAGTTGTTTACTTGGCTAGGAGAAGCCCGTGCGATATCCAAAACTCTGATTGAGGGAGAGAAAGGGAGGATAATTGGGAGTTTACAGACAGAACCCTTTTGTAAGAAACATAAAAGCTAAGGGCAATAAAACCAAAATGAAAAAAAAAAACACTCAAGCAACAAACTGATAGAAATGGGGAAATAACTTGATTCTGCTTAGAAAACAAGAAAAACAACTTTGTCTCTTTTTTGTTAAAACACAGCTTGGACACTCGAGCCAGAAATGAACAGGAACCCGACGGAGCAGCAGAGAAGCAGCTCTTTGTGCCCGGGTTGGATGCTGGTATATAATACTGTCATCTCTGTCACAAGCGTTGTTCACTAACCCTCCTCTAACAGCTTTCAGCCGGAAACATCATCTGACAACCACGGCCGCTATTATCTGCTTTCTTATAGGGCCTCGCCAAACAGTCACACACACAAAGACACACCGCAGGCTTGCAACGCATCCAACCGATACTTCACCATAAGGTTGTATATTAGGATCCGCAAGCGGCACTCAGGTCTTAGTGATGAGCGATCAAGCTGAACTGTAGAGAGAAAAGGCCTCTACAGGAAGAGGGAAAAAGATTTTGCTTTGTGCAGGGTCTGTACTGAGAAGCAGTTACAAATTAAGATATTTGGAATCACCACTGCTTCTTTGCAGAGGAAAGTTTAAACAAACAGGCTCTATTATCCAGAGTAGAATAAAAGATAACACTTTGAATGAGAATAATGGGTTCTTTATGTTTTTTAATCCACAAACCTGTTTAACCATTCTCAAATCAGATCAAGCGTAACAAACGCAGGCTGACATACACAGATACATGCAAATTATTATGCACAAACATGCATATTAAGACAAGAATCGGCTAAAAGCTGAGCCTGACCCTGACCTCTAATCCCCTCTGTGCAAGAGAGGTAATAGTCCAGAAAATATAACTTCCTTGTCTGAATCTGTTAACATTTCCACTTCTCTCCAAGTCTAGTACAATCAGGGAACCAAGGGTGTTGTAGCTGATAAAGCTTATTGAAGTAGAACTAACACCTGCTCGACTGAGTCCCTTTCAGACAGCGATGCTGCCGATATGTGTTAAGGTTGGCAACCGTCTCCTGCGGGTCTGATTTTGAACCTTCATCTTCCTGCTGAACCAATTATTTTGCCTTCTGCACCTCTACAAAACCCTATTTAAAATAGTCCACTCTTTCATCACTGCATTAACTGATTTTTTGGCAACTTGCAGGCAACTGTAAACACACCAATGACATATTATCACCTGATAAAGTTAATGTGAAAAATGCGGAAAAAGCAAATAGCTGTCTATTTAGACATCTAAAAGATCCATAGCGACATTAGCATTCATTTTGAGTCATGTTTCTGCCCAACTGCCGCCTATAAGAGCAATATTCACTCCTTTTAACGCCAACTATGTTCACCAGCTGGTCGTTAACTTTGAAGGCAGTTTGATACTTGACAGGAAGCGTACAGTCAGTTTTTGCGGGTGTTTTTGCTTAACACAGTTACAGCAAAGTTGCAAAAACCAGACAATGAGCCGAAAAAATGCTAAAATAAGCTTTATATATATGATTTAAACAGCAGAGTTGGGTCTCTGAGTTTTTCCCCTTTCAAATTATGCATATAATCTATATCCATTGTTATTATAAAAAAAATTATTAGAGCAGCTTTAACTGCACCACCATATTCACTCAGAGCTGCATCTGTTATTTCTGTTTCTATTGTAACATTTGCTTCCTTGCATTACTTTACAGCTAAACCGCCATTGCTGCAAGCAAGCAATTGCTCAGAGTTGCTGAGTGTTGCAAACATGAGAAATCTTTGACCTCATTCTGTGATGGTTAAAGAAGGATAAAGAAGAATGGCAGCATGTTTCTCATCTGCGGGAACAATCCTGACCACTTTCTGATTGTTATTCCTACACAATGAAGCTGTTTCCCAGCAGTGGCACAGCCCGCCCAGTGCTCCATCTGTGGAGAAATGTCTTCAATCCACAGCTACCAACAGTCCCCAGCTGAAATCTAGCAGAAATTTAGTCTGAGCCTTAGTCTGTTAACAGGTCGTGAGGAGACCAGACCTCTGTAGCATGCTCCTCATCTCTGCTGGAGGCTAGCAGCTCGAGGCTACATTAGCTGCTACGAGCATAACACTGTTAGTCAACTATTCCTTTCTTGGCTTAAGGTGAGCTGTATAATCCCAAGCAAAGCTGCTCCTTTATACACCTCCTCTAAAAGCAGCTTTAACTCAATGCACCCATGATGTGCAGATGTTTTGTCTGGCCTTCTCTAACTCAAGACTAGCAACCCGCGTAAGTTTTTTTACCATGCCAGGCTGGCAGGACATGACTCTTCCAAACATGATTCTGCCAAACGTCACCTCTTTACTCCACAGTTTATTTGTGCACTTTGAGTTTTTATCTTATTTGACCTATCCACATTGGAGCAGTGGTTGAAGGCAGCTGGCCTACACATCACCACTGAACACCACATGAGCTCTCACATCACCCGCCTTGTGGTGTAAGGATGCAAGGGTGGAAGACACCCACATATCATGCGCAGCCACAAGAAGGTCTGGCAGGAGTCTTAGTGATGAAATGGAAGTGAATAAGTGGGGAAGGACTTGCGTACAAGACAGCCTAGCGGGTCACCACAAGGGCCAGCCAGTGGCAGCGGGCTGTAAAGCGAGGCGGCTGCAAGCAAGCTGGAAAACAGGCATGCAGCTTTTTCTCTACTGCACACACACACACACACACACACACAGAAATGCAAATACACTCAGACAGTCCCACAGGGAACGACCATCATCCACTTACTCGAGAAAGCTGGTGATGTAGTCTTTGCTGCAGGCAGACCAGGAGAAAGGGTTGGTGTTGGCGGTTATATGAGCGGCCATCAGTTTGGCTGTCTCGTGGCCTTTGGTACCGCAGGAATTCCCAATCCCATCATGGTTCATCCCAAAACTGAAACACACAAAATAAAAAACTGGAATTCAGCCGGCTGGGTGTGATGATCATCAGTAAACCACTGGTCTAAAAGTGACCCTCTCTTTGGCAGTTGACTGCGCAGTTAAGTTATGATGAGACCTGGATAGTCCAGGTTGCTGGCTGGAGGATGTCTCCCACAGTGGCTGTAAAGATCGAGATATGTGGCTCTGAAACAGCTGTGTGTCAGAAGAGCCAGGGGTCAAGGGTCAAACCCTGTCTGGAGCTCGGCAAGAACAAAAAAGTTCTAATCACCACTCTGATGCCTGCCTGTCAATCAGCACCTACAGGTTGTAGCTTGCCGTGTGGGAGAGTCACTGCCGACTGGAGAGAGGGATCCTTTAGATCAATAGTTGCACTAGGGAACAGAGAAAGACCCAAAACCCCAAACAGCTCCTGACCTTGTGGTCTGTTATGAAAGCTGCACAAGAATTTATTTCACATTGTGGGCTGAAAATAAATCATTTTAACTATTCGTTTAACAAAAAAACCTTATCTGTCTGGATATCATTTGGGAGAAAATATCACGTTACAGCAGGATGTCAAAGCTTACTTTTCCTTCCAGGCCAGGAGCACAAATCAGGTCTAATGTATATAACAAACCCAACCACATTGCACAGCCTGAACCTGTTTTTCTAAGGCTTGCGTTTATGACATTTTACCCTACACTGGAAATAAATCAACCCAGTTGAAACCCCGCTGCAGTGTGTTTTTTTTATACATCCTCTTGAAGCAGAGACTATTTTTACAACTGCCCCACAACAGAAGCAGACATGAGACATAATAAAGGAAATCGCCATCTTGCTGAACTCTCTCGTAGGGATACGTAGACCAATACATCATCATTATTTTGCTTTATATTCAGGAGGAAAGAGACAGAGGTATGTGGACACTGACATTTGCATGAGGAAATATGTGAAGATACAGTTCAAGACGTCTGCAGGAGGAAGAAAGGTCTACATGCAGGTCTGGTGAACTCAAGTTGAAAGAAATGTTATTTTAAGAGCGATGATTAGAGCACGCAGTCGTGAACGTGATAAAAGGTTTAAGATGATCTCAAGCAAAAGAATTGCTATTTGCAACAAACAAGTGCAACTCTGTGAACATCTTCCAGGGGAGACTGTCTTAAAGAGGTCATATTATGCTCATTTTCAGGTTCAAATTTAAACCTATTTAAATTTATAAACCTAGTTTACATGGTTTAATTTTCAAAAAACACCATATTTCTTTTCATACTGCACATTGCTGCAGCTCCTCTTTTCACCCTGTGTTGAAGGCTTCGTTTTAGCTATGGAGTGATACATCTTGTCTCTAAATGATCTTTGTTGGCAGTTGCACATACGCAGTTCCTAGTTAAGGACTATTAGCCAATCAGAAGCAGAGAAGTGCGGGTCAGCGATAAGCAAACACGGCTTTGTTTCAGCTGTACATGTTGCCGAACAGCTTAGCAACATAGACTGGAGCAAGAGTTTCAGAGTGGTGAGTTATTAATCTTTCATCCATAAAGTTTTAAATGAGCTGAGCTCTCTACGTCGCAGTAACAACTTAATGTCCATTCACTGCCTGGAGGGTAGCTAGTGTTTGGAAGGGAAAGGAGAGCTGTGTGCTGCAGCTCACTGTTTTTCCACCGGTGTTTTTGAGGGCGTGTCGGAGTAGCCGCTTGGCGACATTATATGAGGAGCATTTAGCTTTCATCCCTGTGTCGTCACAAGGATGAAAGGGAAACGGCTGGACTACAAACGAGCTATACGTCAAGCGGTTCAGAGCAGTCCTTTCTGTGGGAGATGGGAACTCCCTTTGGGCTGGACTTTGGGCTTTTTCACTTTGCAAAAATGTTACATGCAAAAAAAAGTTTTATAACTCAATAGGCCAAAAAGCATAATACCACCTCTTTAAACAATATCGCGCCCCTCTCTCTGCTCTTCACCACGCCATGCAGTGCACTCTTATGATTTCCAATGTGCTCGGACAACACATCACACAAACTAGTTATTTTCTTGTATAACCCAGCCCTTAAACTGTTGGATATTGGAACGGAGGAATTTCCTCTGGACAGACCTGCATGAAGACGCTGAAGAAGCTGTAAGGGAGTGAGATAATTTTCCAAGCAACTACTGAACTATATTAATTACCCTGCCAAAATAGAACAATAAAAAACACGCTGAAGATGACACTGTCACCAGAATATTAATTTAGCTTTACGTTTTCGTTTTGAGTAATTTTTTAAGGAAGTAAGTAAAAATTCTCTGATTTCAGCTTCTCAGATGTAAATTTTTTCTAGTTTCTTTACAGTAAACTTAATATATTTGGGTTGTGGACAAAACAAGACATTTGAGTGATGTCCTCTTTGGCTTTGGTAAACACTGATCAACATTTTTTTTACTTTTTTCGGAACAAAGAACTAAGCAATCAATCATGAAAATGATCGTTATTTTAGAAGTTAAATTAACTTTTTTGTGGAAAAACCACACTTGAACAAGAATGAATCTGTCATTCTTGTATGAGGCCTATTCATTTTGTCCCACCACTACTATTTGCATCATAATGTAACGTCAAATTTTATATTTCATATTAGAATCTTAAAAGTCTTAAAACTCACTTGTGGCCGATCTCGTGCGCAATGGTGAAGGCAGATCCGAGGCCGATGTCTTCATTGATGCTGCAACTCCTCTCCGGCTCGCACATTCCAGCCACGGAGGCCAGGCCTAGACACAAACACACACACGCATGCCAGACAAACATACAATCACAGGGTCAAGACGCCGCATTCTTAGGCGTCATGGTCATAAAATTGGGACTCCACACTTCTGAATCTCCTGTTCACTAGAGGGAGTTGAGTTTAGTGAATCTTCTGTTCACTAGAGGGAGTTGAGTTTAGTGAATCTTCTGTTCACTAGGGGGAGTTGAGTTTAGTGAATCTCCTGTTCACTAGGGGGAGTTGAGTTAAGCATCCCCGGCTCGACAAACTACAGTGATTGTTGGAAAATGTCTAGACAAGGTGTAGATTTATACATTTCAATTCATGTAACAAGGCTCCGTCTAAAACGCGAGCCAAGGACGGGAATATAAGAACCCCCTCCTCACCAACACCGTACCCCACCAGAAACCTGTCAGAAAATAGAGATATTTTCCTCATTTCAAACCAAGAGTCTGAGAACAAGGGAGAGAGAAAGGGAGAGGAGAGGGTGTTTAAAGTTAAAACCTCTCCACAATCCAGGTGTCGCACGTCCTTTTTTCCTAAAGCCTGACAGGTCAGATAGGGAGACAGGAGGCAATTCTTCACAGATTACATCTACAGGTGACTGCAGAGTGGATCATATGACAGAGCAAAGCAGGTGTGTTTGTGTCTGATGTATTTGTGTGTGTGTGTTGGGGGATGTGTATTTGCTCAGGTTTTAAGATATTCCAAGACTTCTCCCTCCTTTCCAATAAATTTAAGGTGAATAGGATTTAATTTGTGGTCTGCCCACACATCATTACAAAAATATTAACAAACTAAAAAGAACAGCAACATTTCTTTTCTAACAGTATCCCTGATGCTCTGGATAATCCCCAGACCTCATAAATCAAGTTTCCATCCAAATATCAACCATCCATGTATCCATCCACTTCTGCAGCATTTCCCAAACTATTTAGGCAATGTACCCTCTTCTACATCTTGACCGGATTGAGGAACCCCCAATCCCCCACACTTTATTTAAAAGAAAACACAACGTAGCCTATTTATAGCTACGTTAAGTTTATGCATGCACAAATAATGAGAACACATACCGGTAAATATTCAAGAGATCGCAACAATGCGCTTTCACAAGTTAGGCTAACTAGTTACATAAAGACCAGCAGGAGTTGAAAGGCACGCAAAGGGGTGCACGCGCCACACTTTGAGAATCCCTGCACTACTGTTACCCAAGTATTAGTAGTTGGAGCATTACGATAAACTGCTGGTGGCACTACCTAATAAAATTAATCATTTCAGAAGAAGAGGGAGCAACAAGATAACGTAATTAAAAGTCAAACGTCAAACAAACAAACAAACAAACAAAAATTATGTTTAAATCATCAAGCATAGCATTAGTTCAGGCAGGCAAGAAAATCCAGCTAGTTTACAATCCAAGCACATCAGCAGATACCAGCCATCTTAAAGCCAGCCACATCAGCTGGCAGCTCAGCTGATTCCGCTCTTAGCATTCATTGGTAAATTCCATACAAGGCGCCTTATTTAAGTTTCTATAGCCTGCCTGCACTTGCTGCTTCCTCTGCAAAAAGCTTATAACCCACCTCAGCTCCTCCTCTCAGGCCGTATCTGATTAATCATGTCTTTCTGATATTAATGCCTGCTCTGTTCTGTACCCTAGGGGGTCTTTATTGCTGCTCTCTGCCTTGGGCTTGGGCCCAGAACAGAGCCATACCACCAAACACTGACTGTCCCGACTGAAATGATGAAACATTCATGTTTGTTTCATGTATTAATTCGAGGAAGGTTGGCGTCTCCCTTAACACACCAAACAGATGTGGTGTTTTTGTCTGATGCTAATTTTTGTCTCTTCAGTGGAAGCTTCAGTGGACGTTCACACATGCGTCATGTCGTGATGTATTCTCTGTAGTTTTATCCTGCTTCCATTGCTCTTTGTTGCACTTTTTTCTAAACCTGAACAAATTCCATTTAGGGTTTTAAAAACAGGTGGATGGAAACATATTTATAGTTTTCAATGTGAACTTCTATCTACGTCTTAACCTGAGCAAATAAAACTTTGTGAATGGCAAGGGGTAAATGTGAAAATATGTTTATTTGAAATTTGGTTGGATGGACACTTTTTTTTTCACAGAAATCTTAACTTTCAATTTGTTTTGTATGCACAGACACAGTTTTCCAATTCACAGTCAAGTGTGATAGCGATAAACGTGACACATCTGCATTTACACTTGTGACACATCTGCATTTACACTTGTGAGTAACCTCGTGAGTAAATCATGTTCTGGTGGTCAGTACAGCTTCAGATTTTACAGTATACTGTAGTTTGCATGAACTCCCTGCCTCCCTGCTAAAAGTGTCATGGCTTTTGTATCCTCTTTACTAAGAGGCTAAACAAGAATAGACTCGCAAATCAGGAGGCCACTGAAACCATTAGTGCAGGGAAAGAGGGAGCCTGAAGGTGCAGATAGAAGGAGGAGAGGGAGGGAAAGGAAGGAGGGTGGCTACTCTACGCTTAGTTTAAGAATGTGTGAGTGTGTGAGTGTATGTGTGTGCGTGGGTCGTGGGTGAGTGCAAACACACACACCGCTTTGCAAGTTGTTTTCTTAACACCGGGGTGGACTGTGTATTATCTCCAGCCCCATGATTACTCGGCGACCCTAAAGGCCAGCGATCTGACCTGGGAGCATGATCCCCGAAGAGGAGAGGGAGGAGAGGAGGGGAGGAGGAGAAGGGGGGTTTAAGACAACGAGGAAGCCAAGCAGATGCCCGGGCAATTAAAGCGACCGGGGAATGTGACGAATGCGGTCAATCTGTCAAACCACCCCTGAAGTCACAATATTACCTCCAAGATATACTGTGGTGCCTGCGGGGACTTTACAAAGATAAGATGGGGAAAGAAGAGCCTGCTGGGTAAGAGGTTTGGGGTTGAAGAGGAGAGAGAAAGGGGAGGGGGATCTCTGCCAGTGCTTGCTGTCCCTTTTTCCACCCCCAATACCACAACCAGCATATCACCCACTCTATCTCCCTCCTGCATACTCTAACACTCCTTATAATTGTCCTTTTCCCCTTCCCTTTTCCTTTCTCCCCCCCCCCCCCCACCCATGCCTCCCTCCTTGGCTTTTCAACACATACATTTTCCTTTTTCTCTCAACCACGGTGGAAGAGTAAACACCTTAGACAAACTGAGGTAAGAGGCAGAGGAGAGAGAAAGAGCACTTTTATAAACTGGAGGCCGTGCGGGGAGATGACCACGGCTGTCCGGGTTTCTAAGCTCAAGCCTTCAACAGACTGAGGGCAGTCACTGAGGAGCTATAATAACACAAGTGAAAACATCCTTCTCATTATGTCTCACAGGAGCTGTCTGGTGATCCTCTAAAGGAGACTTTGAAGGTTGCAAAATAAGGTTTGTCTTAGGACACGTTGAAGGCCGAAAGTGAAAATGAAAATCTATCTAGAGGGAAAAAGAGAAGAATTAACTCCTTAACCGGAGAACCATATCGTCAACATCAGCGAAGATTACTAATTTGGCAAGAAAACACATGTTAATATAAATACATCTTACTCTGCTTAAGTCCACTCACCCAAGGTACCACAGGGTTTGTTCTTGTAGGTGCAGATGTCATACCTAAGGAGAGGCAAAAAAGAGAAAGAACACTAACAATTAAATTAACGCTACACTTCTTTTTGTACATGTACAGTTTTTGGATCTTTGCCATTCCAGGTGGTTAATTCCACCAGTCTTGCCAGATATAATCTCAACCTTTAGCGTAACAATAGCATATAATGAAGCATATAACAGGTTTGGTTCTAGAAAACACCTGGTTCACTCCTCCCTAAACATCATGAGCCTATCACAAAATGTCACTTGGCTAATACACAGGGCTCAGGAATGAATAAGAATAAAGTCAAAGGCTTTGCTCATGCTGTGTCCCTACTGTTAACCCCCGCAGCTCACATACAGGTAATCCAATAGAGCGGGGGGGGGGGGGGGGGGGGGGCACTCTGAGCCACAGTGCTTTAAGAACACATCATACATTACAAATGAATGATCCAATCATTCCTAAAGCTTTTAATCTATTAAAACCAAGGGCACAACAAATTTAATTTAATTCTCCTTCCCCTCTCTCACTCTCCCCATAAAGTCCTCTTCCCTCTCTTTTCTTCACTCCCAGTGGAGCAGCTCCAAACCGGTGAGGTACAGTCATGACCTCTTTGAGGACGTCTGTTTATTTCGATTTATTTTCCTATTTTCCCTTCTGTATCTTTTTTTAACATAACCGGCCACATTCCAAGCAAGGCTGCCTCAAAACTCTATCCGACGCAGAGACTGACTAAGACACCAACAGTGCTGCGGAGGTTAATTGACTTTATTTAGTGCCTCTCTACTCTCCCGACCATTTAAAGCACTTTACGCTACATGTCACATTCACACAACGATGGCAGAGGCTACCACGCAAGGTAAAAATGAACTATTCATTCACACACACTTACACACCACAGCCTTTGGGAGCAATTTGGGGTTCAGTATCTTAGTACTTTCACATGCAGACTGGGGGAAAGCCAGGGTTCAAACTGCTAGGCGATCCGCTCTACCTCTGAGCTCCAGCCGCCCCACCTCACCTGAATGATGATGAGGCGGTAGATGAGAACAATGAATCATTTCAACAATAAGGTTTTGTGTCTTGCTGTTGCATCTCTGCGGGGGAGATCTACACCGATCACTGATGATGAAGAAGTAATAGTAGTAGAATATACTGATGCTAACTGCTTCCTGTGAGTCTGGTTTTCTCAACAGACCATGAATGCGTCATTCCCTATGATGATATTATTATTTTTGTCAAATACTAATTATATTCATTTGAGTGTTGAGATGAATTAAGAAGTTGGAATTAGCTTCATATATCTAGTGAGGACCGCAGACACATAATTAGAATACATTATACTAATAGTGGGAAAATCTCACAGATGTAACATTTTGAAAACACTGAAAATCAAGTCTTACTTAAGTAATGGTTGTCAATTGAGAAAGATATTATGAACAATAACAATATACTCACAACATTATATTGTTATGCCTTGGATCTAAGGCTGCAACAAAAGATTTCTTTCATTACCAATAAATCTGAATTCCTTGATTTGTTTATTTGTTGATTGGTCTATGAAATTTTAAAGACATGGTCTTAAAATGTTTTGTTTTGTCCAACCAACACTCCAAAACCCAGAGATATTCAGTTTACAATGACAGAAACTAGAGAAAAGCGGCAAATCCTTTCAATAGAGAAGCTGAAAGACGATATACTTACTGTTAAGTATAAATTGACAATAAGTGTCCTCTGTGCTGAGTGCTGCCAGCGTCATACTAAACCTTTTTAGATGTATTCCACCATTGCAAGGAATGTCTGACTGTTCCTCCAGACATGGTGGTTAATGAGGGCTTCCTGGTGTCTACCATCAGCTATTTATACTATCTACAATGTTAGCATCTCTGAGCTCAGCTGGTGCCTCCTCCACACAGCTTATTATCTCATTAACTCTCGCCCACATTTGTCTAGTTTTTGCTCAGTATTCACCAATATTGTATTTACTCAACATTAACCAATATTTTATTATATGGAATTAACCTCAAGTACGGCACTGAGGTATTTAATGGGCCTCCTATCAGCAAGGAAGGCAACGTTGATGTGCGCCATCTACAGGCAATAAAAGCTTCTACAAAACTGACATGTGTGCCACCGGCAGGCAATGAGGAAAACTGCAGGTTATAGGCTTAATACAGTTTCATGCTAACTTCAGCATGCTAACTTCAGCATGCTAACGCACAATGATCATGTTTGGCATCTTAGTTTAGCATGTTAGCATACAAACATTTGCTGTGGCTGATGGTCATTTGTTTTGCAGGTAATTAGTCATAAACCAAAGTATTGGACAAACTGAAGTTATGACCTTATTTTTTCTTTTCTTTTGTACCATTCTAAGGTCCTTCAGGCACTTTAAGCCAGGTGAGCGGTGAACAATTTAATATTTTTACTTTTTTAATTTTACTTCACAGCACAATAACTGTACGGTCTCACTCCCACTTTAATTGTGTTTCCAGCAACAGAAAACAGACAAAGCTCTAATAAACCGCTACCTGCTGGCAGACATAGCTAGCAACTAGATAGTGAAGAGAGTGGAACATCTAGCAAGCTAAAGTATTTGCTGGAGACCAAAACAGAGCTAAAAGAAGTGGTGGCCGGTAAGTAGTCAAGAGTTTGCTAGCACATCAGCTATTACAACTTTATAAGGCGACAATATTCCAGGGCTGCAAGTGTTATGCAAATCTCCTGCCACCACAAATCCAACAATTGACTGATGTGGCTTCATAATAATGTTAAAATTGCAGTAAGTATAGGTGGCGATGTTGACATGTCTAAACTGTTGCTGCTATTACTTTCCTTCCCTCGTACGTGGCGCAGTTTAGCATGTTGAGACAGTCTGACATTTACCTTGCAGCTCCCCCTTGTGGACTATCTGAAGGCTGCTAAATATGAATGAGCAGGTTTGTGACTTAAAAGCCAGTTCCATGGGGTGTTTGGTATCTAAAAACAATGAGAAAAGGCTCTTCCTAGAAAAACACGTATAGCCACAGAGAGACATAAACCCCATGACCATTGCATCTAGACTCCGCTATGCAGGCTTTGATGCTGGTGCTAAGTGAAGCTAAAACCAACAATACATACAGGAGCCAAATGAGCTGGAGAACATCAACTGACAGACAACAAGCAAGAGCACACTAATGATAGAAAGGCTGTTTCGCACAGAGCCCACAGAGTCAAAAAGTTTGGCTTTAGCTCATGTCAATCACAGAACACCATCCTCTCTCTAGACAAAATCAGTTGGGGGGGGTTGTTGCTAGGTTATGTTGCTAAAACATTTCTGGCAACAATAAAGCTTATTCCAGGTAATGACAGAGTTTTTCTGCTTTGTGGTAACACCCTCGCCATAAATTGCAGTGTGACAGGTACAGTATGTCTGAAACAGCACATTTTATTTTCAGAAGTGAGGTCTTTATTCCCATCAGTTATAACAGAAACAGGTAAAGTTTGTGCACAGGAACTGGACATTTGGAGGTTTCAGTACTAAAGCTGGTGGCCACCTGTGTGCAGCACACACAACTACAGTCTGAAGTTCGACCATGACTGCACAGCTCAGCTAACCTGCAGCTTATTTGCTCAAAATGAGAAAATGTGGGCCTACTTAGAATAAAATTAACCACTGCAAGAAACAATTCTTACTTACTCTTTGAAGTACACATATCCATGCTGGATCATTGTGCTGGGATGTGAGCAAAATGTGGTCCATAACCTTACATGTAATCTTACACTTACCGGGTGATTAGGACAGCGTTGTCATGATGAGCCATCCCATTTTCAGGAATGCTGTTGCCATCGCTGTGATGAGACAGAATGGACTTCTGCCACTTACAGAAACTGTCCAGTGACTTGTCAGCATGATGGTTAATCTCCAGGTTGGGCTGCAAAAAACAACACAACAGAATAGAGTATTACAAAACAAAAACATATGATGCAGCACAAAAATATTGGTTTCAGTACATTACAGTTTCATATCATGTATCGTATTATGTTGTATAGTGTCGTCTTGTAGTATTGTGTTGTATCATGTCATATTGAGTTGTGTTCTATCATTTCGTAAAATATTGTATCATGTTTTTGTCACATTGTATCGTGTCGTATCATGTTGTAAAGTGTCATATAATGTTCTGTCATTTTGTGTCGTATCATGTGTCATATTATGTTGAATCATGTCAGATTGTGTCGTATGATGTGTCGTATCCATTCAAGTTTTCAAGTCATATTGTTTACTGTACAGCACTGTATACCATACAACTTGAAAAAATACTTTTCACAGGAAAATATATGTGGACTAAATGACATCAGCTGGATTTTTTTCCTAAGTCGTACATTTCTACGCAAAAGTTATCGAATTATGTGATACACGGGCGTCATGTACCCTAGTGGTTAGACGCATACCATAACGTCCCTGCAACGTCCATGCATGTTGTACCCTTCTCATCTCCTGTTCGTTCCAATTGTCTACTGTCCAATCAAGACAAAAATGCAAAAAAATAAGTGGCCTGAACTTCATGTCATGTGTTGACAGTGCTAACCAATGGAGGCACCACATAAAAAGACTACTGCACTGGGATCAGAGGGAGGTTAGAGGACAAGTTGTTGGAAAAGCAGGTTTTTTGTATTTAAGAGAAGATGTAGTAGTAGTAAAGGTAAAACCTTGTATAACAGTACAGGTTAGATGAGTCAAAAAAAAAGTAGAATAAGACCATATTAGAAAAAGCAGGAGATGTGGAAAGATGGTAAACCATTGCATCGCCAGCCGATGATGCAGTGCTGTTTTCAGCCTGCTCAATGATTAATGACGATACAGTTCTGAACAGCCCAACATCAGTGACTCACTTTCACCATAAAATGTTTGTTTTCTAACTGTATTTTCTATGCAGTTTCCCCAAAACAAGGACAGACAGAACTTCTTTCCTACTGGATCAAAGTATGGCTCCACTTTACATAAAAACTTTTTTGTACTTGAGCCGCTATGACCCCTTTAGAAAAAAAACAGATGCTTGGAAAGAAGGCACTCTGTTTCTCCCATCACACATACATACATATGTTCAGTGCATGTAAAAACCCTCACTTGAGGCTCCCTGAGGGAAGATGTCTGAGCACATCTTTCATCTGAAGTGGTGGCCATATGGTGAATAGTCTCTCTCCCCTTCAACCACCACCAATCACATAAAATACTGCAGCTCACTAACGCCAAGCGTATCAGTTGTACACTGACTACAGGTGAGGTTACAGACACTATAAAAAGGTCTTGTGGTTATGATAACTACAATAAAATTGCATAGATGGTTCAAAGTTAGTGAAATTTATGAAAGAAATCTGCAAAACAGACAGGCTAGAAAGCAAATGTTTCTCACCTGATCTTCGGTCAGAACAATCAACCGGGTCACAATAATGTTCACAACATTTCCTAGACTGGCATCACGGTAAAGTTTGGCAACCTGACCTCCAGAAAAGAAGAAAAGACACAAAGTCAGACAAATTGTGTCCACATGTCACAACATCTAATCTTCAACCATTAGGCACTATACCACATTACTCAACATTAGAGCAGCTACCTCTATTGAGAGCTTTAAATCACTTTTAAAAACACATCTTTTTGCACTGGCTTTTAACACATGCTGAGCTGTGACATTTTATTGTTGTTATTGCTTTAAGTATAGTTTTTATCTGTTGTCTGTTTTTATTGTTTTTGGCATATTCTGTTTTAGAAGGGTTTTATTCGACTATTTATTATGCTTTTTATCTTATGCTGTTCTCTGTATCTGTACAGCACTTTGGGGCAGTAGTGACTGTTTGTAAATGTGCTATATAAATAAACTTTGACCTTGACCTTGACCTACTGTAGATATCCGTTAACTAAACTGGCTACAATGGTGAAATCATATATTCCACAGTGTGGCAGACAACAACAACATGACCAAAAAGTAGGATCAAACTTACAATATTCATTACAGACAAGATGTAGTGCTCAATGTCTTTGCGTCCGTGGTAACCGACCATCATTTTATCAGCAACCACAAGTGTCTCCACGAAGCGCTCGCTGCTGACCGAGCGCCTTTGTCTGTGGGTGCTGTTTGACTGCTTGCTGTAGTTTTGGGGTGCAGGGGACGAGTGGACAGGGGAAGGTGTGCTGGAATGGCAAGGTGCACTGTTTTTAATGAGGTCTGTGAAAAACAGGGAAACAAGGACAGGTTTAGTGATCTACTTCAAAATGATGATGCACTATCTGAGAGCTGTATATACTAGATGCACATTGGGAATTTGCTCCTTTGAACCTTGCAGCTAAAGCCTTTGCTTTATGACCCAGATGCTCTGGGAAAAAGCTATAAGATGGTACATGTCAGGGCATGCTAGCTTCCTGCTGATGACAGCCTTTGCTGTTTCTTAGAAGACCTTGGCCCAAATACCAAAATATCCACCTGGTTCTTTTGACAATTCAAAATATACATACAAATACAGACACAGTATTTTGTGGAACTGAGTAGCTTGAATTTTAAAATCTGAACATGATTGTTGGATCTATAAATAGGATTTGTGCTTCTATAAAAGTCAGAGCCAACTACTCTTTTTGCACTGAAGGGCCTTTTATGAAAGCTGGAGCAAGAGTTTTTCTTACAGGTTGAAAGGTGTCCAGGCCAGGAGCAACTATAGCACACAAGAGGCCTGGTTATGTCTACCAGAACCTGGGCCTAGAACCAAACCAGCACTTCCTCTAACCTGCTATGTATAGTTATTCCTTTACGTCAGTTTCACCCACACAGAGTCCAACCCAGATGGAGGTTCACCAACCTGAAATGCCACAGCTGAACTCCTGGCTATGCTCCTGCGGTGAGGGAATGGCAGACATTTTATAAATAACATGTTGCTGTGCTTCTTCCAGGTTCCATTCACCGGAGGTGGTGGAGGATATGTTCTTTAATGGCTCTATCAAATACTGTTCTTCCTCTGTTGTTATAACACCGTGCTTGTTGGGGGAGAAAATCAGTGAAAGAGAAATGGGTTACAAACATAAGCAAACACTGTTGCTAAATGCATAAATCTTAATAAAATGCAGGAAACAGCAACTAACATGTTTTGTTATTCTATTTACTTATATTCTATTAAAGTTGCACGCCTATTTTACACAAGGCAGTTCAGTTTACTAGTAACTGTGTGTTCAGACGGGACGCAAAGACAATTTTAGAGGTGCCATTTGAATACAAAGTCAATGGCAAGATGCCATTAGGAGCAAATTCGCCCACAGTCACGCAAATTGATGAAAAGATGTGTTCATGACTGGAGAAAAATAACAGAAAGAACTGAAGTTTCTGAGGAGTTCAGAGATCACTCAGATGTTAAAACAGAGGCAGAAACACTCAACACAAACATGGTCAGTGTGTGTTGCTAGCTAGCCTTCAGCTAATGTCTGTGCAATTGGTGCAAAAAATAGCGTTGCTTTCTGTCTGAACACACCTTCAACAGCTGTAGAATTTCTTCTGTGGCTCTGAAGGAAAAGTCTAAAAACTTCTGCAGATATAGCCCTGATGACATCATCAAAGATAGCCCTGATTCCATCATCAGGGGTATCTCCGCTCTGAGCTGCCATTTCAAAGACGTGGGCATTTTCTAGGCAGATAAGTCTGATGAGAGATGCAATTAAGTTGCATTATGAGTAATGTAGGATCCAGCCTTTTTACTAGGGACTAAACATCAGGATATCTCAGTCTTTGCGGCTTCAATTTTACCATTTTTTTCTGTGTCTCTTGCAAGCCTCCCAACTTGTGTAAGTGCAACCTTTAAAGCTGGAGTAGGCAACGTTAGAGGGCTAACAGGAGACAGCTAGATTTTGAAAGCATCCAACCGAAAAAATCCCACCCACTAACTCCAAAGCCACTCCCCCAAAGCACATTTTCATGAGCAGTGAGTGCACGGACAGAGTGCGTGCAGGTAGGTAGGTAAACAGACAGGTAAGACTGGATGTTATTACAGTCGACAGCCACAGATACTGTTTTTTATTTAATTTTTGGGTCAGAGTATTTGATTTACTGATTGCTGTTGGGATGTAAAGAGAATTTCAACAAATATAACAAAAAATGCTCCTGAAATAAATTGCCTACCCCAGCTTTAAAAGCTGGAGTACCCCTTTAAATAACTATTTCCTCATGTACTCTCCTCTCCTGGTGGAGTCATGATTTAGCACATACAATACATTAGCAATTAGCCTGCAGTCACATTTAAGAACCCTTAACAATCATTACATCAAGTCCATTAAAAAAATGTTCTCTGCACTTCAATACCCCTTATGCAGCATAAATAGAGAGAAGTCCTTGCCAAAATGAGTTTGTACAAAACTGGCTTGGCTCTGTAAAACCTACAACAAAAGCAATTAACCGCACATCACTCTAGGACACAGAAACATATTCGATTTAGGGGTTTGATAGTGTGTGATGTCAAGATCTCAAACTGTCCAGACAGCTGATTACATTAAAGTGCAGACACAGTTTTGTCCATTTTTGGTGCTGTTAGAAAAAAAGGCAAACACTAATTCAATTTATGATACTCCGTGTAGGTCTTGCCAACACATTTGGCTAAATGTTTTCTGCGCATGATTACATTTGCCAATAAGAAGCAGGGCCTTTTTTTTTATTATTCTGAACCAAGGAGGAATAATAGCTATTACAATGTCTTCCAATTTCTTGATTAGCAAAGGGAAGCTGGACAGTCACACAGTCTGTGGATAAAAGCCTGAGGACTAAAAGCTTAGACAGAATAATTAGATGCCTTGTTAGGGCTGTTTAGTTTTGTTTTTCGGACAAAGCACTTTAAACTACACATGGAGTAATATCTATGATTTATGCACATTATTCACAGATCACAAAAAGGATCAAGTACAAGAAATTTGATCCCAACTACTGAGGCTTTTAAAATCTGAGGATAAAGCGTGATATTTAACGCACAAATGGAAAGAAAAGCCCTGATGCTTATCACTAACAGATCACTGAGATGATGTGATTTTTCAACATGAGCTCCTCAGTGTGCCAAGTGGAAGGAAGCCAAGATTCTGTTGAGCAAACCACAATTGGTTTAATCCTTTGGCGCTGAGTCTGAAAGATTGGCTGACATGAGAGCAGCACAAGCTAGGCATATATTAGTTATCTGACATTAGTATCGGGGTTTGTTTGAAGTAAGCCATGTGAACTCTTTGTGGCTCATCAGGCAGTTTGAGTGTGAACCGGTCACTTGGAATAATAACTAAAACATCTCCCTTTATACTCACCAGACCCTTGCAGTTGCTGAGTGCCACTCTCGTTGTGCTCTGCTGATTTTGCAAGAATCCAACATAGTGACAGTTATCTACAACGTTATGACGCCACTCCAGCCCTCCTTTGCCCCAATACTCCACTGTAAAATGTTTTGACACCAGGTGCGGGTTGAGTGTCAGGTTTAAGTGAAAGTGCTTTCCGTAGGCTGACAGTCTGTAGAACAGCCGGGTCTCTGAAGGCTCCGGGTCTAACGCAGGCAGCTGTCCCATTATGGGGTCCACCGCCCCCCGTCTCCGTCGGCCCGGCCGGTGGTTTTTCACAGTGTAGCTCAGGAACTCCCCGTTCTCATCCACCCGCATTGGGACAGTCAACTGGTAGTGCTGCAGGTAGGACAGGAACTCCTCTTTTACAGGAGAAATAAGAAAAGAAGAGAGAAGAAAAGAAGATATAATAAACATACTGTTGTTTACAAGAGAAGATCTTCCTGTTCACCTGTTTACATCATACCTTGAGAGTTGTGTGAAAGTTTGTTGATGCTTTGAAATTCAGAAGCAACCATCACCACCAGGCTCAGAGTCCAAGTCAGCGTCTTCCACAAAATTTCCATAATTCAGGGAAAGATGTGACATGGGGTGAGGGGTAGAGGGTGCTACAAACAGCTTAAAAGCACACGATCGGTCCGATGCCACACCATAACAAGTCCGTGGTTTGCCTCCTTCACTTAAATGTTCTCGTCTTGCTAGAAGGCTCATCCAGGTCTCAGATTCCTGAAGGCGAGCGCTTCCACATCTCACTGGCCTCTGAATTCATGTCATCAGCTCGTAGAAAACAGCGTAATCCATCAGACACAGTCAGTCTCAGGTACAACTCCAAACAGGAAGCTCTATATTGGAAACTTGTCTTGACCGATCCATCTGCATTCCTGTGAAGTTAAGTTAATCAGAGGTTAACTGACCTTTCAGCTCTTGTAATTAATGCTGAATCAGACTTTGTCAGTTAAAAAGGTGAAATTAATTGATTAATCTGAAACTGTTTTAATAATCGAATGATCATTTTAGTCATTTTTTAAAGCAAAAATGGCAAATATTTGCTGTTTCCAGCTTCACAAATGTGAGGATGTGCTGCTTGTTGTTGGTTTATTTCATTTTAAATAGAATATCTTCAAATTTCAGACTTCTGGTTAGACAAAAAAAAGGTAATTTGAGGTTGCCACCTTGGGCTCTGGTGGGCATTTTCCATTATTTTCTGGCATTTTATAAACCAAACGATTAATTGAATAATTGGCAGATGAAACCATAATGAACATTTTTGGTTGGTTCAATGTTAAGTAGTTAACAATTAATCATTTTGTCAACAAAAGAGTGAAAAGACACCCAGAATGACAACTGACAAACCGTCCAGAAAACCAAAATACGTTTTGCACGATTTTTGCTTGAAAAATGACTGAACTGATGATTAAAAATGGTCGCAGGTTATTTATGCTGGTCAACTAATAGATTAATTGACTATCAGCTTTAATTAAAATAATGATTAACTGAAAGCCTAGTTTGTGGCGATTGAATGAAAATCTAATAGGAAGTTCAATATCTTAAAATTTGTTTCACAGCTCTCACTGAACACATCAGTTTATCTGAGCACGAGGTGACAGTTTAATGACTATGACCTGAAAATTCAGAGGGACAACAACGAGGCTATGCAGTGTAATAACAACATTAAAATGGATGAATAAATCTTAACGGCGCTAACGGTGCTGACTAGTCGACATGGTTTCATGTCTGCAGATTGTGGTTTTACTCACTGACGCGCCTCACGTGTGCAAACTATAAACAAACGTCAGCGGACCCAGGTGATAGTCGCATGATGTCCAATGAAAGTGACCGGATGACAGCCTTTGGAAAAGAGGGGTTTCGTGTGCATTTCTTCAGCTCCAGCGCTCCAGACAGACAGCGCTACTTACTTGGCCACTCTGACCCAGACAGTTGGCAGCCGGCCCGTGTGCATTACACCGGTACCTCAAACACAACCCTCAAGGAGCGTCTGCAAATCAAAATAAACCACCTGACGTCGCTTTGAATCATTTTGGCGTTGTTGCAAAAGGCGTGAAGCGTGCTCTGTCAAGAAGTTTAGTTAGTTTGACCGGTAACGTTGCACTACTTACACCATGCAGATGTGGATCCGATGCGTAAATGTTCGCTAAAGTACACATTTTCCACGCAAATGCCCCCCCAAAAAGGTCTTTCTGAACTCGCAGAGCCAACATGACCAGAACAACTGGCTAAATGCTGGTTTGTAAACGCAGTCTGCTTCCCTGAGAGGATTTAAATGCTCACGCGAATCTTGCTCCGACAAAAACTACCTGACAAAGATATCGTCCTGCTTTTTACAGACGGGAGAGTTAACAGATAGTTACCACGCTCATCTCCATTGTCAGCTTCGGTCCAACTGTGCAGGGAGAGCTCAGGACAAAGGACTTCTGCAGCTCTGAAGTTCCGCACACAAACCTCTGCTGCTCTCCTCTTTTCATCTCCTTTTGGTCTCTGCCATCCTCTAAAAGCTGCAATGTGAGTCCCCCTTTCAGACCAGACACCCGGAGCAGCAGTATCCTAAAGCTAGGCACTGTCACAAAACAAAAAGTAGTTATTCAGCTTTTCAAACTCTTGGATTTCCTCCAGCAGAAGGGTCTATTTTCAGCCCATCTGTCGTCTTTATATTCTAGACTTTGTGTTCTTGTGGGTGGCTCAGAGTGGCTTAAAAAGTAAGTTGAAGTTGCAGAGGGTACAGCCGCCACAGCAGACTGACTCTCAGAAAAGTGCATGCAAACACCAACAAAAGTTGGCTTGGAGCTGCTCCTCCTCACTACATTGCAGAGACCGGGTATGTCCCAGTCAGGTCAGCTTCAAATTGGCAGCTTTTTCGGAGGGGTGGGGGTGTGTGTGTGTGTGTGGGGGGGGGGGGGGGGCGTA
>NC_060162.1:4657757-4738020 GCF_021292245.1 Micropterus dolomieu | reverse complement strand
CGGGGGGGGGGGGGGGGGGGGGGTGACGTCAGTGCAGATGTGCCTCTCTTCGATCAGCTGTGCGCATGTCTATCAGTTCTGCCCTGAAATAACACCAATATACATAAACTTCAGCTCTTTTACCCCGCTAATGGAGTAGGTGGGGGATTTAACATTCAGATGATTTACTTCTAGTAAATGTAGCAATACCACATTATAAAACTGTGTACTACACTATATTTATATATCTAGTCCTTTTTACTTCCCAGACAGTACTTACTTAGTAACAGTTCAAGGCCCAAGGAGGTGAAATTAATATTTCACAGAAATGCAAAGAATAGAGAAAAGTCCAACCATTAATCATCTCATGACCCTCAGATTTACAGTGACCTAACTGTATATTAGGTGATTACAACAGCTAGTGCTAACTGTATAAAATAGTAAAAACTAGCTAACTTAACTGTATATAAAGTGATTAAAACTGCTAGTCCTATCTGTACAAAGTAGTTAAAACTAGCTAAGTGTATATAATGTAGTTAAAACTAGTTAACTGTGTATGCCTCTGATTAGCTAATCCTAATGCTAACCTAACCTTAGGCAATCCTAACCAACGAAGGCCACGAGTATTAACCAGTCAGAGGCAGAGTTGTCGAAACTGGCAGAAAAAAATAATTTACTATCTAACTGGATACAGTGATTAAAACTAGCTGACTGTATATAAAGTAGTAAAAACTAGCTAACGTTATATAAAGTAATTAAAACTAGCTAACTATACAGTGATTAAAACTAGCTGACTGTATATAAAGTAGTAAAAACTAGCTAACGTTATATAAAGTAATTAAAACTAGCTAACTATACAGTGATTAAAACTAGCTGACTGTATATAAAGTAGTAAAAACTAGCTAACGTTATATAAAGTAATTAAAACTAGCTAACTATACAGTGATTAAAACTAGCTGACTGTATATAAAGTAGTAAAAACTAGCTAACGTTATATAAAGTAATTAAAACTAGCTAACTATACAGTGATTAAAACTAGCTGACTGTATATAAAGTAGTAAAAACTAGCTAACGTTATATAAAGTAATTAAAACTAGCTAACTATACAGTGATTAAAACTAGCTGACTGTATATAAAGTAGTAAAAACTAGCTAACGTTATATAAAGTAATTAAAACTAGCTAACTATACAGTGATTAAAACTAGCTGACTGTATATAAAGTAGTAAAAACTAGCTAACGTTATATAAAGTAATTAAAACTAGCTAACTATACAGTGATTAAAACTAGCTGACTGTATATAAAGTAGTAAAAACTAGCTAACGTTATATAAAGTAATTAAAACTAGCTAACTATACAGTGATTAAAACTAGCTGACTGTATATAAAGTAGTAAAAACTAGCTAACGTTATATAAAGTAATTAAAACTAGCTAACTATACAGTGATTAAAACTAGCTGACTGTATATAAAGTAGTAAAAACTAGTTAACGTTACATAAAGTAATTAAAACTAGCGAACTCTATACAGTAATTAAAACTAGCTGACTGTATATAAAGTAGTTAAAACTAGCTAACGTTATATAAAGAAATTAAAACTAGCTGACTGTATATAAAGTAATTAAAACTAGCTAACGTTATATAAAGTAATTAAAACTGACTGTATATAAAGTAGTAAAAACTAGCTAACGTTATATAAAGTAATTAAAACTAGCTGACTGTATATAAAGTAGTAAAAACTAGCTAACGTTATATAAAGTAATTAAAACTATCTAATGTTATATAAAGTAATTAAAACTATCTGACTGTATCTAAAGTAGTAAAAACTAGCTAACGTTATATAAAGTAATTAAAACTAGCTAACTCTATAAAGTGATTAAAACTAGCTGACTGTATATAAAGTAGTTAAAACTAGCTAACGTTATATAAAGTAATTAAAACTAGCTGACTGTATATAAAGTAGTTAAAACTAGCTAACTCTATACAGTGATTAGAACTAGTTGACTGTATATAAAGTAGTAAAAACTAGCTAACGTTATATAAAGTAATTAAAACTAGCTAACGTTATATAAAGTAATTAAAACTATCTGACTGTATATAAAGTAGTAAAAACTAGCTAACGTTATATAAATTAATTAAAACTAGCTAACGTTATATAAAGTAATTAAAACTGACTGTATATAAAGTAGTAAAAACTAGCTAACGTTATATAAAGTAATTAAAACTAGCTGACTGTATATAAAGTAGTAAAAACTAGCTAACGTTATATAAAGTAATTAAAACTATCTAATGTTATATAAAGTAATTAAAACTATCTGACTGTATCTAAAGTAGTAAAAACTAGCTAACGTTATATAAAGTAATTAAAACTAGCTAACTCTATAAAGTGATTAAAACTAGCTGACTGTATATAAAGTAGTTAAAACTAGCTAACGTTATATAAAGTAATTAAAACTAGCTGACTGTATATAAAGTAGTTAAAACTAGCTAACTCTATACAGTGATTAGAACTAGTTGACTGTATATAAAGTAGTAAAAACTAGCTAACGTTATATAAAGTAATTAAAACTAGCTAACGTTATATAAAGTAATTAAAACTATCTGACTGTATATAAAGTAGTAAAAACTAGCTAACGTTATATAAATTAATTAAAACTAGCTAACGTTATATAAAGTAATTAAAACTGACTGTATATAAAGTAGTAAAAACTAGCTAACGTTATATAAAGTAATTAAAACTAGCTGACTGTATATAAAGTAGTAAAAACTAGCTAACGTTATATAAAGTAATTAAAACTAGCTAACGTTATATAAAGTAATTAAAACTATCTGACTGTATCTAAAGTAGTAAAAACTAGCTAACGTTATATAAAGTAATCAAAATTAGCTAACTATACAGTGATTAAAACTAGCTGACTGTATCTAAAGTAGTAAAAACTAGCTAACTTTATATAAAGTAATTAAAACTAGCTAAATCTATACAGTGATTAAAACTAGCTGACTGTATCTAAAGTAGTAAAAACTAGCTAACATTATATAAAGTAATTAAAACTAGCTAAATCTATACAGTGATTAAAACTATCTGACTGTATCTGAAGTAGTAAAAACTAGCTAACTCTATACAGTGATTAAAACTATCTGACTGTATCTAAAGTAGTTAAAACTAGCTAACGTTATATAAAGTAATTAAAACTAGCTAACTCTATACAGTGATTAAAACTATCTGACTGTATCTAAAGTAGTTAAAACTAGCTAACGTTATATAAAGTAATTAAAACTAGCTAACTCTATACAGTGATTAAAACTATCTGACTGTATCTAAAGTAGTTAAAACTAGCTAACGTTATATAAAGTAATTAAAACTAGCTAACTCTATACAGTGATTAAAACTATCTGACTGTATCTAAAGTAGTTAAAACTAGCTAACGTTATATAAAGTAATTAAAACTAGCTAACTCTATACAGTGATTAAAACTATCTGACTGTATCTAAAGTAGTTAAAACTAGCTAACGTTATATAAAGTAATTAAAACTAGCTAACTCTATACAGTGATTAAAACTATCTGACTGTATCTAAAGTAGTTAAAACTAGCTAACGTTATATAAAGTAATTAAAACTAGCTAACTCTATACAGTGATTAAAACTATCTGACTGTATCTAAAGTAGTTAAAACTAGCTAACGTTATATAAAGTAATTAAAACTAGCTAACTCTATACAGTGATTAAAACTATCTGACTGTATCTAAAGTAGTTAAAACTAGCTAACGTTATATAAAGTAATTAAAACTAGCTAACTCTATACAGTGATTAAAACTATCTGACTGTATCTAAAGTAGTTAAAACTAGCTAACGTTATATAAAGTAATTAAAACTAGCTAACTCTATACAGTGATTAAAACTATCTGACTGTATCTAAAGTAGTTAAAACTAGCTAACGTTATATAAAGTAATTAAAACTAGCTAACTCTATACAGTGATTAAAACTATCTGACTGTATCTAAAGTAGTTAAAACTAGCTAACGTTATATAAAGTAATTAAAACTAGCTAACTCTATACAATGATTAAAACTAGCTGACTGTATATAAAGTTGTAAAAACTAGCTAACGTTATATAAAGTAATTAAAACTAGCTAACTCTATAAAGTGATTAAAACTAGCTAAGTGTATATAAAGCAGTTAAAATTAGCTAACTCAATATAAAGTAGTAACGTTAACTGTAAAATAAACTAGATCCACCTTGAGCAGCTACAACAGTTAAATACTGCTCCAACATTGATGCGTCAGTATTAACAATGTAATAGTGTCAGGTTTTCCGGCATAATGAGTACTTTTACTTTTGATACTTTAAGTAGGATTTCAAATTGAACTCTTATTATAACAGTATTTTTATATTCTTTTATTGATACTTCTACATAAGTAAAGGATCTGGATCTAAAGTATGTCTTCCATCAGTGAACAAAATACACTTAAAGTATCAAAAGTAAAAGTACTCATGCAGAATGGCCCCTGTCAGTGTTACTGAATTATTACTATTATTTACTATCATTAACATATTGGAGGTGCTTGTGGGTCAGGGAGAAGCTCATTTTAACTACTTCTGGGTAGTTTATCTATAATGCATCATATTTTGTACTACTTATACGTTTTTTTTAATATAAAATCTTAATATGAAGAGTAACTACTAACTTTAGCTTTCAAATTAATGTAGAGGAGTAAAGTAAGAAAGTGTTTCCCTCTGAATTGTTGTCAAGTAGAAGTAGAAAGTAACATAAAAAGGAAACCCACTTACTGTAGGTGTATCTCTGTACTCAAGATGATGACATGATCTACAGGAGATGATCACCCAGCAACCACAAATATCAACAAGGAACAATATTAGGGGGAAAATAACATATCCTGACATTAGTTTGGCACAAACTTTGAATTTAACTAATGAAAACTGCTGACAGGCAATTAAAACATACATAAGTTTGTTATCTTTAACCCAATAGTATCCTGAAATTAATCAAATACATATAGTCTCAGGTTCTTTAGAATATACTTATGTATTGCCAGTGAGAAATTATGTTTGAAAGTTTGATCTGCTGTGTCTGGTGAAAATCTTATTGTGGGGTCTCCTGTGGAGTGTAGGCTAATGCCAACCTTGTGTATTTTGCTGTAATTTAGTTCATGTCTATCTTTAGTCTGTAGGAAATTGGAAATCATGCCTATTCCTTAGTTTCAGTCACAGCTGCTCATTATGTAGAGCCTATATCATTACAGTCAGGTCCTCATTACATGCTCTCCTACACTGACTGAGTAGGTGTCGGTTAGTTTGTGGGAAGCAGCGCCACCGTGTGTCTAAACAGCATAGCAAGGATTTTATATGCATGAAGATTGGAAGTGTTTTTAAATGTATTTTAAAAAGAAAACAAAAAAACACTCACATAATCCCCAAATCACATGTAACTTTTATACCAATGTACTCTGTTCTTTCAAAGTGATTTCATTTCAGATAACTTGCAATATCATCTGCTGTAGTGAATCAGGGCAAGGTGCGTCCGCCATATAACCTTCGTATTTATAACTCAAGATAACAGGTACAATGAAAGTTTGTGATTTACCACATTTGGGTAGGGATGGAAGAAGCATTCAGGTCTTTAAGCCAAGTAACAGTAGCAACAACACTCTGTAAAAGTACTGCATTCAAAACATTACTTATGTAAAAGTGCAGAAGTATTATTGGCTAAATTTATGGAGTAGCCTACATGTGACAGTAAAAGTAGTGCAGGCTAAATTGTGCTCTCAGTGTTATATTGTTAGATATTATACCATTGGACACGTTTTACAGTAATATTATAATATAAATTCCTTTTAATGCTGTAGTTGGTTGAGATGGGGCTGATTCCAGCTATTTATATATAACTGGGTGGGTTAATTTACTGTTTAACAATGTATCATATTTTATATGCTCATTGTTGGTTTTAAATGATGAAACTACTTCTCTAATAAATATAGTGAAGTAAAAAGCACGCTATTTACCTCTGAAATGCAGATGAGTATTAGAAAGTAACATATTTAGTACGTCAGTAGGAGAAGTACTTAAGTGCAGTACTTCCCCACTTTTGAACATGTTGTGTGTTTTCCCAAAAATGACGTGTAGAGTGTGTAAAGGATATAAAACTGTTGAAATTTATTATAGTATTGTAGGCTTGGTGAAGGTGTGTTTAGTGATCTCTTTGCTCTGGACAATAAAAGTGACAAAGTCCAATGTGAGTCACCTGCTTTAAACGGTTATAAAAACTCACATTGCCTCCACTCTCAATCTGTCATCTGGGAGCCTTCTTCATCATTTTCACCGTCCTTCAACTCTCCAACCATCTGGTAAGATTTACCTCTTAACGACTGCTTGACTGGGAATCCCAAACGGATAACTTACCGTAAATCCATGTTGTTTGATGTTCAGAAGAGGTTGTAATTTTATAGTTATCTCTGCTGGGTAAAACACAGAAGTAATGATCTCAAACTAGGCCCTAGCTCTTCAGTGTTCAGGCTCAAAAACAGTGATAAGAACAAACAAAATCAGTGACAAGCCCTTTTTATCCCACAGAGAATTAACCATGGCTGTGACCAACCAACCAGGCAGATATGAACCCTCTGACTTCCAGACCGGCCTGTGTGATTTCTGCGACGACTGTGGAACATGTGAGCACTCCTATTTACTAAACAAATTAAATCTGATTAGGACATGCACACAGTTAAGACTGCATTTGCATGCGCGGTGTAGATTGTGTATATTTTCATTAGTACATTTCTTTTCCTTCTGCCTCAGGCTGCTACGGTCTGTTCTGCTATGTGTGCCTTGGCTGTACTATTGCCAGTAACATGGATGAGTGCTGCCTGTGTGGTCTGGGCATGCCCATCCGCAGCGTCTACAGGACCAGATACAACATCAATGTAAGATTTCAGTTGATATAGTTTGAAGCTGACTATAGGACTCCCTTTGGACTATGTTGTAAAACAACAACAATACTGTCAGGTTACACCCAATATGATAGTACTCTGTTTAGTTACAACACTTATACTGGTGTACTACAGAACAACACATTTTAGACATTAAATTTAACTTATTTATAGTTAGCTACTTTAGTCCAGTGCTTCCCAAACGATGGTTCGCACTCCAGTCACGAGATAAATCTGAGGGGTACATGAGGTGAGATTAATGGGAGGAAAGAATAAAAAAAAAAAAGGCAAGATTCTCCACAATTCAGTTGTTCAGTTCATTTTACAGAAACAATGAGCATCCAAGTATTCATTCAGATTTACTGTCATGGTAAAGGATGTAAAGGCTTGTCTGATTGTAGGAGCCATTTCAATGTTTTATGTCCAGGTTTGGCCAATAGGTGGTACTAGGATGCTAGCATTTCTAATTGGGGATCATCTACTTAGGGGGGCAGGTGCAATCAGATACAGCTGTTGCCAGACAGGAAAAGCCAACTAGTTTTTGACTGCCACCGGCTGTGGCTGTTCGTTTGTTGTATATTAGGAAACTGTTTGTGGTATATTAGGAAATCATATCTCTCGTGACAGAGAAGAAAGCAGAAGTTGACCTCTTGTTGCATTCTTTCTAAACCGAACAACGCGCACGATAAGCGCAGCACATCGACTGCTTTAACTCTCTGTGTAGCCGTCAGCTGCTTTAAGCTTAGGCTTAGCGGTAACACTTATATTGAAGCCTACCCCAAATATAGGCAGGGTGAGTTCAATAATTTAAGCAATTATTTGCTTTAATCATTATCAGCTTAATGGTAGTTTAGTCAGTGAGCCTTACTGTTATATTACCAAAACTATTCTGCTTTAAATGGTCAGAATCATCAGACCATCGCAGACTGCTTGTGATTTGGACCAGTGTCAAACTACATAGTAAGGAAAAGGTAAAGAGAGAGGTCAAAAAATAAACGTGGTTCTGTGTAGCAGTATTTTGTTTTTTGCCATGCTTGTAGTGTGGCTGTGTGGCGTAATGGCAGTGTGGGTCGGTCAGTCCAGAATGAAATGTCAACAACTGTTGAATGGATCTGCGTGAAATTCAGACATTCATGTCCCTCTCAGGATGAACTGTAATAATTTTGATTAACCCTTATTTTCATCAACATTAAGCCAGTATTTTAATATGTCGAATATTTTAACTTATGACTAAATACCTGCAAAACTAGCATCTATTGGCTACTTTAGCAAATGTTAGCATGCTAACACACTAAACTAGGATGTTTAACACAGTAAACATTATACCTGCTAAACATCAGAATTGTCACTGTGAGCGTATTAGCATGATGCCATTAACTTACAGCATCACTGTGCCAAAGTACAGCATCGCAGACTGTAGGCGTAGTTTTGTTTCCATTAATAACCTTGCGACCCATTTGACTAATCTCACAACTCCTTGTGGGGCCCCTGACCCACAGGTTGGGAACCATAGCTTTAAAATGAAAGGGAAACTTTTATTAAAATCGGGACAAAATCCTGTGAAGTTGCATTTGACAAATAAAGTAATTCTGCTACAGATCAGTGACATTAACTCTACGCCGTCCAACAGAAGTTCAGACTCATACTTGTGTTTCCAGGGGTCACTGTGTAACGACTTTATGGTGACCTGGTGCTGTCCAGTCTGTGCCACCTGCCAACTGAAGAGAGATATTGACCGGAGGAAGGAGCAAGGCATTTTCTGAATGTGTAAGTGCCTTGTAATGGCTCCAAAACATGACCTCGTTAAATTATACCTCATATTTACCACATCATAATTTGTCATGTTATCTTCACGTTTATGGTGCTTTTGAAATGAAGGACAATCCCATGTTTGCTTTATGCCTTCTAGATGCTGTTACGACAACAAGCTGTAAATCTGCTGGATTGCTGGAAACATTTGTAGTTAGAGCCCAATCTCATTCTCGTTTACATTTTTTGATTAGGTGGTATACAGTATAATATAACAAATATATATTTAACGGTGCTATAAATTGAGTATCCTTGTGATTTTTAAAGGTGTCCTGATTTACTGCTTCTTTAACTTTATGTGTCTTGTGTTTTATTGTCCTGATAGCAGTTGACTGGAAAATTGTTGTTGATTTAAGGTGGTGTAAGCGATACAGCAAGTAGGGTTGGTGTTTATGCATAATCTTAAATTACACATTAGATCAATTAGGGCTAAACTGGGAAATCCTAAATTTAAAATTTTCACTTTTGAGACTTTTACATGTAAGTTTATATGACTCAGTCTCTCCGACTTTAATCCATTTGCCTTTGAAAGCCATGTGAACATTTTCAAGGTAATTGTCATTTTACAACAGGGTTGTAAAAAGAAATTCTGTTTGCAACTCCCTTTTGCTACATGGCAGACAATAAACAGTTAATAGGCCTGTAGGGGAGTAATTTGAGCCTGTGGGGAAGTTGAGTCACCCCTTGATTCTCAGCAACAATACACTAAATTGGAAACTGGTCATGTGAGCACACATTTTTGAAGAGTCATCCGTTTAACTCACACTGTGATGGAGATAGGCCCATGGAATAAGTGATAATTAATTACATCAAGGAAACTCATTCTCAGGATGTTGAGAGATCAAGAAAACATCATGTAAGAAGAGGCTCAGATGTTGTCACAGATGAATCGCGACCATATGGACATGCCCGAACAGATGCAGTGGACAATTGGGAGACATTGTGGCAACTGCTCCACAAAATTTTAAAGTAATTGAATGGGAATACTGTTTGGGCAGTATGAGAATCCCTTGTCACTGTTTACAGTTCAGAGGGCGGCGACCCATCTTGATGCATCTTTTTTCAGTGATTTCTGGATAATAAGCATTTCATTTGCACATTAAAATCCAAAAGAAATGCCTCCTCAATTGCTTAAGAGGACTAGTTAACATCCCTGATTAACTTTACTAGCCTAAGCTCCTCCGTGGTCACCAGCGTCCTTCCTTTAACAACCAGTTATCAGAATACTCTGGAAACTCAAATATAGTTTAACTTAACTATCAGGATGTACAGTATGTGTCCAGGACATCAGTTTAGCTTGGATCTCATTCCTCGACAAGATAGGTAGTAATGACATGCAACTAATTAACATTACTCTCTTACTAATTTAGCTTAACGTTACATTGCAGCTGGCAAACACACTCGCTTTGCACACACAGGGAGCCAAAACAGCAATGAGTGTTGCTGCACTGTGTGCCGGTGAAAGTCAACAGTGTCGCAGTCATATAGACGGGTTTCTTGTATACAAAAACTACTGGATGCGCGTGCAGCCAGGGGCAAAAGCGCTTCGGTAGCCGGTCAGAAGACTGTAATCAATGCAAATTACACATTGTTTGTAATTTCTTGTTGACTTAATAATAAACTGTCATTTCAGAGATGGATCTGTTTGTGTTTCATTTAGCATATTGATATAACATGCACGGTAGCCCTGCAGGTTCAATATTGTTCAAGTCAGCTGTTAAAAAACGTTAAAATCATCTATCAATCTTCGTAAAAATCATACTCATTGCTGCTGTTATGAATACGCGATCAGTTAAAATGTAGGGAGAGACCTGCTTTACTTTTTATTATTTTTAAAAGGCCTATATTGATAGCCTATATGATACAGCATCCTCAGGGCTGAGAGGCTGTACTGTTTTCAGTTCGGCTGGTTGTTGACTCCTCAGGTTCATTATTGTTCCAGTAAAGTGGATTCATTTCTAAAATGCGCTGCTGAACAGGTTTCCCATCACTTTTAAGGATGGGGTGCGGTGGTTGAAAGTAATTATAAGGACTTCTTAATTCCATTGTTGTTCTTTTTTTGTCCACTTCTTGATACTGGTGTTGACCACAGGACAGGAACTACCACCGATGTCCACTCGGCTTTTGGCCATACAAGAAAGAAAATAGTATATGGTTAAATGTAAATTCAGTACAGTCTACTAACACACATCAAACATTGCTCACACCAACTTTTAACAAACATTCGGCTCATAGTCAAGGTATGCTTTTTTGCTAAACACCATTATTAAAGAGGTGGTATTATGCTCATTTTCAGGTTCAAAATCTTATTTAGGGGTTGTACCATGGTTTAATTTTCAAAATACACCATATTTTGCTGCAGCTTCTCCTTTTCACCCTGTGTGTTGTACGCTCCGCTCTTCAGCTACAGAGTGATGTGTCTTACTTGTACAAAATCTTTGTAGGGAGTTGCACATGCGCAGTTCCCAGGTAAGGACTACAAGCCAATCAGAAGCAGAGAAGGGCGGGTCGTAAGAAACAAGGTAGTGTGATCCAAATCAAAGCGGCTTCAGACTGAGACCGTAACCTAGCAGATGGTATAAGTTACTCACAAGTCCACATCTTACGATAAACCACTACAAAAATCACCATATTTCAACTCAATTTTACATAAAAATTGGCCAAACAATTTGAACATTTGCTCAATAGCTTTTCACATCGGGTGTAACATTAGCATTATAGTTATAACTGCCAACGTTTACAACAACTCCGCACTTGAACAGTCTGTGAAGTTACATTGCTTTTTTTTATCTTAAATATAATTCACAACCAATAAAGCATACTTACAGGTTGTGATTTCCTGGCCCAAACAGAGTCGGAGTTGCATCGTCTTTTAGGACTAAACGTTGAACTGTTGCCGGTGTTCTGACGATCTATGCTGCCTTGCCGAAAGATGCTACCATAGCGCAAATCAATAGACTCGACTACTCGGCCCTGCTCCGTTTTCCATTGCAGATAGTACCCAGAGATAGTACGTAGCTTTTCATTGTGACGTCACAAGTAAAAGTGAAGGGCTGGACTACAAACGAGCTGTTTTCAAGCAGTTCAGAGCAGAGTTTTCTGTGGGAGATGGTAACTCCCTTTGGGCTGGACTTTGAGCTTTTTCACTTTGTAAACCTGTTACATGCACAAAAAAGGAATATAACTCAATAAAGGAGAGGGAAAAAGCCAAAAAGCATAATACCACCTCTTTAACTAGTCCCACAAATTTACACCTCCTCGACTCCGCATTTGGCACTAAAGGCTACAGATCATATCTTCACAATCCAGAAACTTGGCTGTCAACATTATAACTCGTAGAAACATCTTGAGATTCCAATAAACATTATAGCATCTGTTGAAAACAGTCAGATTACAGCAGGCTAATCATTCACCAGGCTACACAGTAGGCTACTACTTTTTTTGCGGTGCGCCTTTTTTTCCTGTAAACAGGAGATCATTTCAACCCTCAGCCTGATGAGGTGAGAGTTTCATCATCAGTCCCTTTCAGGGAGTTCGGAGGCCGTTTTACTTGATGTCATCTGCGGGCGTCAGCAGGCAACAGCCGAACAAAATGAGTCGATTTTCTTTCCACTGGCAGAAAGTTTGTTTCAAAACTCCGTGTGTGAAGAACTGAGACTGACAAATACAGGCGGGACTCACAAATACCTGTTTGAAAGTGTTAAATGTTAGGAAGATATTCACAAATACTTATCAACAATTTATAAATAAAAAATTGGACTCACAAACGCCTATTTGAAAGTTGTAAAAGTTAGGAAGATATTCCAAATGTAGTTCATTTGTTTGTAAACTATTAAAGATATTCACAGATATTTGTGGAATTTGTTTGTACATTTGCAGATCTGTTTTCTATTTGCTAAAGATTTTTGTAAGTTTACAATTTTTTTGTGTTTGTGGAAAGTGTTTACAGATTACACATTTACACACAGATCGCTCATCTGTTCACACATATAATGTTGAAACATAAATAACTCCATAAACAGAGTAAATTGTAAAGTCACACGCACAAAAGGTGTTTATTCATTCATCACGTTACAGCATTTATTTAGTCCTACAAAAGGACAAGAAAAGATTTAAGGCCTTTGTAAACAAAATTTAATACTTCTAAGGTCTTATTTTTAGAATATAAATTTAAAACTTTTTTAATACTTTTAAGACCCCGCGGGTACCCTGAGAAGAGTTGTCAGTGACCCCAGTGAGGAGCCACAGTGACAAAACAAGTGTGTGGGTTTCCTCCGCGTGCTCTGGTTTCTTCCCACATAATTTAAAAACATGCAGCAAACATGATCAATTATGTTTAATGATTATATCAATGTCAAAACTGTTTTAATAAAAGTGGTTAAATGTGATTATCTGCTTATCTGTCTCATCATTTGATCTCGCAGCTGTAAATATTCAACTCAAGGAATGGGTTGGAAATGTCCAACACTTTGGTTTATGACCAAATACCTGCAAAACTAATGATATTTCCATCATCTGCATCTGTACTTTGTGTTTAGTGCTAAATAGCAAATGCTAAACATCAGAATTGTCACTCTGAGCATGTTAGCACGATGTCATTAGCTTAAAGCACAATTGTTCCATGTGCAAGTACAGCACTGCAGACTGTAGACTGTAGTTGTGTTTTTTTGTTCTTTACACCATTAATGACTAATCTCACGACTCCTTGTGAGGACCCTGACCCCAGGTTGGGAACCACAGCTGTAAAATGCAGAAAAACAATTAGAGAACATGCATGAATCCACACATTGTATTTCAACTGCCTCACAGTTGAGTTATGATATTATATTAACGGACTTTCTGATGCTCTCATGCTGATTGCACTTACTCCTGAACAAAAACTTCATAGTTGTTTACATTTTCATGGCTGGAGTCATCTTTGTACACACTTTCATCAAAAACAGGTTTCTGACACAGATCAGTGTCATAAACTCCACGCCGTCCAACAGAAGTTCACACTCATACTTGTGTTTCCAGGGGTCACTGTGTAACGACTTTACGGTGACCTGGTGCTGTCCAGTCTGTGCCACCTGCCAACTGAAGAGAGATATTGACCGGAGGAAGGAGCAAGGCTTTGCTGAATGATTAAGCACCTTGTAATGGCTCCAACATGAATGACCTCATTTAAAAATACTTAATTTATAACATGCCAGCTTTGGATGGCAGTACTCACAACTAATAATAATAATAATCAATTAAATTTGTAATGCACTTTCTATTTAAGCAAATCCCAAAGTGCGACATGATGAAACAGGTAAGTGCTAAAAAAAAAAAAAACAAACACAGGGAGCACAGGAAGCCAGTGGAGTGATGTGAGGATGGGGGTGATGTGGTCGTGTGGTCTCAACAGGATCCTAGCAGCGCTGTTCTGGATGTACTGCAGCTTCTGAAGGCTTTTCTCAGGGATCCCCGTGAGGAGTTGCAGTAGTCTAGCCTGGAGGAGACAAAAGCGTGGACAAGCTTTTCTGCATCTGCAGGAGTGAGTGTGGGACAGTTAGGCGATGTTCGTGAGGTGGAAGAAGGAGGTCTTGCAGAGATGTTTGATGTGATCCTCAAAGGTCAGATGAGAGTCCATTTTAACACCCAGGTTGGTGTAAAAACAACTCTCCTGCTACAATAGCAAACATCACAACAACAGCATGTCTTGGTGAACTAGAAAGTAAGCTGAGTGTCCATGGGCAAGTCATCTAACGTTACCTGACACACAAATCACGGCTGGAACAACACTGTGTGGCGTGGCCACTTTGTTTGTTTCCCATTCACAGAGCCAGGTACAAATACCGGATTTTTTTTTTCCACCACGCACACAGAACGGACAGCTAGCGGACGGTGAGGAGATACTCGATGAATCAGACAAAAAACTTGCAAACCACTGTTAATACAGGTTTTGAACACAGCACCTACTGATTCTTCAACAGTTTCAACCATTTTGAATATCAGTAAACATTAATATTTTATGTGAAACTAAACAGGAACAAAAAGCGTCAAAATGCATATTATATTTACTCATATTGAGGGTTAAAAGAATATATTAAATGGATCCTGATGAACTTCTGACTTTGATACTAAATGTTTGCAGTGTTGTTAAAGCTGTGTTTTTAATAGAGACATTTGAATTAGTCCCTTGTTTTTCCTCTCTACTTGATTGTGGATGTTTGTACACTTTTTTTTGGGCTGTGAGACCATCTGTTTATTAGCTACACTAGAGGCATAGCAATGTCGGTCTGTTGGTCCACCACTTTGGTCCAGAGAGTAATATTTCACCACCTACAGGATGGATACGCACAACACATTGTACAGATATTCATTGTCTCCAGATGATGAATTCTACTGACTTTATTGATTCCTCTGATTTTTCATCTAGAGCCACCATTAAGTCAAAATTGTATTTTTCTTTATGGTCAAATACTTGCATAATTTATAACATTCCCATCAGCCTCAGCTGTACTTTTCATCATTAAATCTGTAAACCTGTGTGTGGATCCAATGGAAGCACCTACTCCAATGAGTGTGCGCTTTGAGTTAACAGGTAGAGAAACTGATTTGAATGCTTTATCTCAATTATAAATGCAAAACAGATTCAACTAGGCGCTCCAACTTCTTGAACCTATTAACAATGTCTGTCTGTATCAGTAATATGAACTACTTTCCCACAGGGCAACAAGAGCCAACATTCTGGTAGCTTAAAGAGGACCCTGCCAAGAAAGCTGCTGGAAAACAAACCCAGGAAGAGCATTTCATCACTTTATCATATAAATTGTGATTTAACTGGTATAACATTTCAATGAATTGTTACTGAAGCAGCAAGTAAAACAAATGACATGACAAAGATGCAGATTTCTCTTAGCTTTGAATTTAATTCTCTCTTGCTGAAATTTCATAAATGTGGACCGAGAACTTTTACATGACGTCATAAACCAAGAACCACTTGACAGATATTGTTGTGTAATTATGTAAAGTTAAAAACAGGAGAACGTGTTGGAACGGAAAAGCTTAAATAGACTAGTTGTTCGCATCTTTTTTCTTTTTTTTACCCTATTACATGTCAACTGTCTGAATAAACATATCCAAATTTAAACATATTGTTATATGAAGTCACACCTAAATGTTACATAACACCACTCCTCTTATTATATCTATGCCAGACACATATCTGAAATATTGAGAAACATTTAACAATTTCCTCTGTGGGCAAAAGTAATAAAAGATGTTCTCTGAAAATTGAAAGTGATGATGATAACTGAGGCTTCTCCTTGGGCGTTTCCAGTACTGGGCCTGAAGTGGTGATGTTTTTGACAAGGAAGACAACACTTTAGGACAGAGTGAGGAAGCCGTTTAGGGAATACTTTTGGGAGGGGTCAGGATGTTTACTGGGTCATCTGACTTTCCAAAGCCTGCGCAGCCCACTCTGGAGCAGCCTGGCGGATCTTTTCTAAGAGGTTGTTGACTTGGAAACACAAAGACTGGATCTGTTTGTCCCATGTAGGAAGGGGTTCACGGGCTGGAAGAGATAAAAGGGGGGAAAAGGGCATAAAACAGTGTTAAAAGGTGTTAAAACTCTGTGTGTGACTTCTAATGTCTGCTGTCTCTGCTCTTTCCATGAGCAGGGAAGGTGTTTTAATCAGCTTTAATGCTTTTTGTTGTCATTCCAGATAAGAGGCTGCCCCCTACTGGCCCCAGATAGTCATTTTATTGGCACAAATATAATCAACTTATTATATAACTTTACCTGATCAAATAAAAACATTAGGTCCAAAAATATTTCATACACAATTCTGTCAATACATATATAAAACGGCAACACCATGGCCAGGTATGCAACAAACATACAATCATTTGGGTTTTTCATTTTTAACCAGGTGAGAAGACCCATTGAGATAAAATCTCTTTTTTCAAGGGCGCCCTGGCCAAGAAAGGCAGCAGGACAATAAGTCTGCAGACTACATAAAACTACAACAATAAAGTCAAAACATCTACCATTTTACCTATACACATATGCAACAACAACAGCACACTATAAAAACCAGTCCATTAAAACAAGTTCAACACGCAACCTGCAAAATGAAATGTTGAACCATGTAAATGTAATTCTCTATTGTTAGTTTACAGACAATTAGTTCAGGTTTTAGTTCTCAGTATGTCTTGTATTTGCTTCCCCCTTTTTATCAGCTTCTCCCGGTCAGTACTGGTTTAATCTGTCACTTCCATCGCTAGGAGTGAGGTCATGACACAATTCTTATGTCGAGTCAATCTGAGTACATAATAACTCTAATGCGTAACAAGCTGATGTTTCATCTTACAAAAGGACGGTGGCCTATTATTCTCAGAGTAAAGCCTGTAGTGGTGGATGCCCTGTCAGAGAGGTCAGGTTGGGTGTGGAGGTCCTCACTCCAAGCAAAGCTTTCACCTCAGTCATGCAGAGGGTTTCCATCAATTTTAGAGACACGTCAAGCTTCATATCCGTACAACATAATAGAAGAGAGGGGGTGACTTTAAAACAAGTTTTTAAGAATAACGGGGCTTTGTAATTAGAAGCTAAAAGATTATTCTTCTAACTAAATTGTTTGCTTTCTCCTCAACATGTAGTTTCAATAAGGTCAGGGAACTTCCATCAGAAGTGAATTTAATACCAAGATAAGCTCTTCTTAGCTTTTGTTGGAGGTGAATTATAAAAAGAAATGGACAATATTATCAACAAATATATGAAATGTTGCATTTGAATGAATTTTAACTTTCACCTTGAATCTTAACAAGACATTTGACCACAAAAACAAACTGGCTGTCATTTACTCACTCTCAAAGTGTACAATGCCATCTATCTGGTCGATGAAGCCATTCATGCGTCCTTCGGTGATCATCTGGGAAGCAATTTTCTCAGCCTAAAAGACACACAAAGGAAGTTGGCATTTGGATCCAACAAATTTCCTCACAGAGCTGAATAGAAATAATAGTTGGACAGTTATTAATTAATTTATTATTTAATTTATCATTAAAACTGAAGGAGAACTAAACTAGTGAATTGCTTTGAGCTTTCTTTTTTGGCCTTGAAGGAATTTCTTTGGGAATGCATACATTTTACTGAAATTTAGCGAGGTTTGTGTGAGTAAATAATGTCATTACATTCATTTTTGGTTTGCGTGAATGCCTCACCGAAAAATATACACGCACCGGCCACTTTTTTAAGTACACCCGTTCAATTGCTTGTTAACACAAATAGCAAGTCAACCAATCACATGGCAGCAACTTATTTAGGTATGTAGACGTGGTCAAGACAACTTACTGAAGTTCAAACCTAGCATCAGAATGGGGAAAAGGGATTTAAGCTGTCTGAGCATTTCAGAAACTGTTGATCTACTGGGATTTTCACACGCAACCATCTCTAGGGTTTACAGAGAATGGTCCGAAAAAGAGAAAATATCCAGTGAGCCACTGTTGCATGGACGAAAATGCCTTGTTGAGGTCAGAAGAGGGAAAAAAAAAAAAAAAAAACGGTTTCTTGAACATGATCTAACGTACTCTAACGGCCTCCACAGTCACCAGATCTCAATCCAATAGAGCACCTTTGGGATGTGGTGAAAAGGGAGTACACATCATGGATGTGCAGCCGATAAATCTGCAGCAGCTGCGTGATGCTATCATGTCAATGTGGACCAAAGTCTCTGAGGAATGTTTCCAACACCTTGTTGAAAGTATGCCACGAAGAATTAAGGCAATTCTGAAGGCAAAAAGGGCTCCAACCCGGTACTACAAAGGTGTACCTAATAAAGTGGCCAGTGAGTATATATGTATTTTAATAATGTTAAACATAACTGGAACAAATAGATCTTGAAACAATTGTTAACTCAAGGCAAGAGCCAAATTGAGGACAGACTTTAATACAATGATATGAAACTAAAACAAAAAAGTAGATTTTATTCACAACATCAGCAAAAAGATAAATAGCTGATCGACCATCAGTAATGTTCCTGGAACGTTTTCATACTGTGCATTCTGGCAGATAACTGAATTAAAACTCTAGAGCTTAATATGAATTGTTCCATTTACATTTCATATTGATTGTTTGGAGAAAAGGCTACAAATTAAATACATACAAAATATTTAGGTACTGGATGTCTCACCTTTGCCGGGGGGATTTCCAGTAGTGCACCAAGTTCTTCAAAAGTGATGTTGTTGTAGAGTTTGCTAGCAGACAGGAGGTTGTGTTCAATCACAGCTCTGTCAAGGATGCTGGAGCCTGCGATAGAGACACAACTTAAAACACATTCACGTTTATATTATGAACCTCACAGACTGAGGGTCAGATTCTTTTTATGGTTTGTTTCAGAGACATTCTGTACGCACAGATTTTCATGTCATTTATCAACAGAAACACCAGCTAGTGTGTGTGTGCTGCTCTATTTTATGCATATTAAGGAGGATTACACAAATACTATGAAAAGTGTTGATGATTATGTAATCTACTCAGTTTGAATGTCAATGCTATTTCCCCCGCCTCTGAGTTGTGAGGGTGTGCTGGAACCAATATTAGCAATATGAAAACTGTATTTCAAAATGTTGACCATAAAAGGTGCAATAAACAACTTTTGCACTGCGGCGACTGCACCCTTTTTATTGAGACATCCGGGAGAACCTTCCACCTGCCTTGAGACTAATACTAGTGTGTGATGGACAAGTTTCTCCACCGGCATCAGACCCTTCTTTGGTAATCCAACTCCAAAAAAATCGTAGGATATGTCTTTTTCAACATGAATACATTTAGATTTTCATTATGGAGTGTGTGCGTTGTGTCTGCTCCAAAAATAACCCAAAAGCTAAACAAACAGGAGTGGACCCGGGTTGAGCTATAGTAAACATACAGTAATGATGAATAAGTGCCTTAATACTTTATCCTACCATCATAGAGCTGGGCGATATGGCCAAAAATGTTACCACTGTAAAAATTTCATATCATTTGATATCAATAATTATCACAATTAATATCAAATTTCTGATATTAATACTGATTTTTGCTCCTGAGAGTGAACTCCTCCAAATATGCATAAGTAAAATTAAGTAAATTCTTTTTTCAGTCCCTTTTCCTCAACAAAATACAAATATTAATGGAAAAATTAAGTGATAAGTAATTCAAATGAATGAATAAAACATTTATTGAACATTTGTTATATTGTTATTGAGGAAAATGATGTTGTGATAATTATCATTGTTGTTTTATTTTTGCCAGGCCTAGTACATCATCAGCATTCAAGGCATAAAACATGACAATGACATGACAACAAAACATTATCTTCTAAAAGCTCAATCTGTGAACCATCACAGCTGCAATAAAACCAGAATCATGGGCCTTCTTTCACTGACAGCATAGCCTCGACACTGTCAACACATTGCATGGTTGCAGGGCTCGTGTGGCCAACCGGTCGGCTAACAACAGTTGAAGAAGTGATGGAGGGAATAAAAACTTTTCTCCATCGCCAAACCCAACAACGTAGCAGCAGTGTAAAATTAATTATCTCAACTCACCGTCTGCCGTGGTGGCTTTCTGGTGGGGCATCAGCATGGCAGCAAACTCCTGCAGCTGGTTTCCTCTGATAATACGGTCTAAGTACATCTTCTCCAGAATACCATAGGTAGCCAGCTGCTGACACCGCTCATCCTTAAAGAGAGTGGCCAACATACGGGAGCGCTGCTGGCCTAAAACAAATGAACATTATTTGTGTGTCTCAACTATTTGTAAAGGAGTCATATTTATAATCTTTGTAAACGTAGACCTAAACAGATCAGTCTTGGTGGTACCTGCAGAGGCCAGTATAGTGCAGTTCAGAGCATGTTTCAGTGCCTCCAAACGTTCAGTCTCATGGACAATTGACTTATAAGACAACTCGTTGTATCTTTGTGCAGCTTCAATAAACTTCCTCCGGAAGTCTAGGACTCTTGCATAGCACACCTAAGAAGGAAGAAGACACACATTGTTTACGACAAAGTCCCTATACTGTTACATTTAAGAACTGTTTGCATTAAATTGCAAAAGTAACAGTAACGCAGATACAACTTGCGACAGTGAAATCACTAGGGGATTGTGTACCTTATAGTGTATCTGCAGTTGTTCATTAGAGGACTCATTCTGAAGCAACGACGCTCTGTTGATGTAAGCCTCTGCCTGCACTGGATCATCGTCCTCTAAGTAGAGACGGGCAATTTTCAGGTATGTATCCAACTTATAGTCAACATTGTATTGCCTAGGGAGGAAATAAAAAGGTATTTAAAGACTTGAAAATATCACAAACATTAAAGTAGGCAATCATTCTGCCTGTGGCTTACTTACTTCTGTCCCGTTTCCAAGGGAATACCAACTAAGACTTGGGCAGCATTTCTCCAGTCACCCTCCTTTTCATAAATGGTTGCTAAGTGCTGTCTGATTGAGGCTACCTGAGGACATGTACGAACATAATTGATTTAGGCATTTCTATAAGAACACTGAAGTTTAACTGACTGAATGATCAACAAAAAATACCCATGAGGGATATGTGAGAGTGCGAGGGTAATTACCTGTTCCTCAAAGGAGATGACCCTCGGCTGAATCTTTTCCAAGGTGAAGTGGTACACCTCTTTAGCTGTGGCGTCGGGCAGGTTGGGCAGATGTGTGCAGAAGTCAGTGAGCAGTTGTCTCGAGATGACAAGACTGACATTTTCATTGACCACTGTAAAATAAAGATACATCATGGTAAGATATCCAAATGTACTAAGCATGTAGGAAATGCTGGTACGGTAAAAAGAATGCAGGCACATCATACTTGCTTCAACAAAAGCCTTCAAGGATTCCAGCTGATCTGCATCTGTATACTGAATGGCTTTGTCCAAAATTTGTCGATATCTAAAAAAAAAAATAGAGAAAGATTTTACAGGTTAGAAAATAGCTGTGGATGTCTGTGCAACTGATAAATGAACATTTTAAAAATGTGATCATATGTGCACACAATCAGTCACACACACAAAAGCAATATAAAGCTTAGCACATTAAACTCATACTTCTTTGGGCTGCTGATAAAAAGGGAAAAAGAACACTTAGAGAATTGTTGAGCATTTGTAACTTGTATATTTCCTGTCAAATACCAATTTTATGCCTGAAAGCTTTTTAACCATGTATGAGGTAACTAGCCACAGTCACTCGTTTAATGGTAACTTTTTGTTGAGCAAAGCACTATTTGTGGAACTAGTGAACAGAATCAGGTTTCTTATCACATACGAGGAATTTGCCTTGATATATTGGTGCTTTACAGTATACGTAAACATAAAAGTAGTAATAGATAAATATAGAAAAAGTAAAGAGATCCTACATGAAGAATTATAGGATATAACGTTACAGGATATTGGAAAGGAACTGTTAGATAATATTAACATGATAACATGTAACAGTAACGTCGCAGCTTTAAATCGCTTTAACGTGGCGATGCAGCTTAAAAGACAATGTATAACAAAACGCTTTAAAAAGAAAATTCAGTTTTTTTTAACCACTTAACGTTTACCAAGCTGAATTATTTGGCTAATGTAGCTAGGTGGCTAGCATTAGCTTAGCTTGGACTACAACAGCTATCTCGTTGCTAGCTAACAGTTACTGCGGCCTTTCTAAATTTGGAAACGCACACGGCTACTATTAGCAAGTAATATGTATTTTGTAATAGGAGTTACATACTTGGCAGCAAGGTCTTTGTGAGAGCCAGTTGAATTCATCAGCTGTGCAAGCTCCTGCCTCACTTCGGTCGCCATTTTCGCCCGTCGAAGCGTCAACAACACCGGCTTCCTCCGCCAAGAGGGGAGCGGGACTTCCGGTCCGTGTCCCACAAAGCGATCGGTCCTCCAGCCAACGCGCTTCTTCTTTTGTGTTTATTGGCTGTTTGCAAACCAGCTTAGAGGTGCATTTCCGCCACCAGCTGCTCTGGAGTGTGGATCAGAATGACTTATCCTGACATTACACACAAAAAAGTTACAAGTTATAGTTATTCTAAGCAGTGGTGGTTAAAGTATTCAAATCCATTATTCAATTCAATTTTATTTATATAGCTCCAAATCACAACAACAGTTATCTCACAGCGCTTTTCATAAAAGAGCAGGTCTAGACCGTACTGTGTGATGATATTTGCAGAAGCCCAACAATTCCCACCAAGAGCAGCACTAGGCGACAGAGGCAAGGAAAAACTTCATTTTAAGAGGCAGAAAGCTCAAGCAGGAACACGGGGGCAGCAGGTAACCCGCAACCACAGATCCAGACTCCACAGCTCCAGAGCCAGAAACACCTGCAGGAAGTGATAGGAGGAGAGAGGAGAGGGACGAGAAAGCACAAGACTACCGGAAAGGGGAGAAGTTGAGTTAGTAACATGCAATAATGGGATGAGGTTGCATACAGAGGGAGACAAAGTAGAGGAGAGAGGAGCTCAGTGCATCATGGGAAATCCCCCGGCAGTCTAGGCCTATAGCAGCATAACTAAGGGATGGTTCAGGACTCACCTGAGCCAGCCCTAACTATAAGCTTTTTCAAAGAGGAAAGTCTTAAGCCTACTCTTAAGTAAGTAGTACTAAGTACTAAAACCCAACTGTGAAAGTATTGTGTGTTACTATTAAAAATCCTGCTTTTGAAATGTTACTTAGAAAAATATGTATGTATAATAAGGAAAATGCACTTAATCAGACTCAGAATCAGAATTAGCTTTATTTGCCAGGTATGTGTTCACATAGGAGGAATTTGACACAGGATTGTACATTGCTCACAATGTGGTTACTTAAAATACAATAATAATACAATAATAAAATCACATACAGGCTACAGTGTAGAGAACACATATATACACACTATAAACAAAAACAATACAGTCAGATTAATATATTAAAAGTACTCACTGCAGAAATTTCCCCACTGTTATACTATTATATATCATTAGTTTATTAGTACTCATGGATTAATGTAAAAGCAGGATTTAATGCTGTTGTTGGTTGAGTTTGAACTATTTTGTATCAGACAGCAATTAATAATTTATTTTATTTTAGATTAATCTGCTGATTATTTTCTCCATTTATTGATTGTAAAATTCTGAAAATAGTGAGAAACACTGTCACAATTACTCAGAGCCCAAAGTGACACTTTCACAATGCTTGTTTTGTTAGTCCAAACCTCAAAACTATTAAAAATACATTAAATAATCAAAAGGAAAAGCAGCAAATCTTCACATGTGTCAAGCTGGAGCCTGTTTTCTGGAACATGGAATGTTTTTACATATAAAATGACAATAACGATTACTGAAATAGTTGCCAATTAAATTTATTTCAGTAAACTAATGTGGCAGCTGTACTTTTTGGGAATTAATTTATAACAATTAATAATTTAAACTCTTCATTTGTTTTGTGTGTAAAAATCTTAGTTTGTAAAGTAACTAGTAACTGAAGCTAAATGTAGTGAAGTTAAAAGTACAATATTTCCCTCTGAGATGTAGTGGAGCAGAAGAAGAAAATGGCACGAACAGTACTTGAGTAAATGTACTTATGTTTTGTAATATGCTCTACTCTTTCATCTTACACATTAGTAACAACTGCTACTATTTTTATCTATTTGGAATAATAAACTGTTTAGTCAAGTGAGTCCCAATCTAAGTCTCAACATGATTGTCTCATCTCTTCTGTTCCTTCCTGCACATCTAACTTCTCCCACTTTCCAAACCAGAAAGTGATGGACATGCAGGCTGGATGATACAGTAGCTGTGTAGAAATGGATCAGCAGTTCTTTAGGCTGGCTCAGCTTCCTGAGCTGGCGCAAGTAGTAGTACATCCTCTGCTGGGCCTTTTTGATGATTTGGTGTCTGTGTTGGGCTCCCACTTTAGTCTTTATGACTCATCACCGTCCCGGATGAGGCTGATGACCCGTCTGTGAACTTCAGGAGTCCAGTCCAGGTTGTTTGATTACAAACTCCTCAACACGTTTAAATTAACCTTGTTTTCTTAAGTGTGCTATATAGATATTCTTATTCTCTTTCTTGACCTTCTTTTGTTTCTAAATGATAAACTGACATAATCCAAATTAAACAGAAATCTTCCTCTTGTTTCAGTTTTCCACTGCTCTTGCTGCTCTCCTGAACTGAACTGAACAAAGATAAGCAGATGCGAACATAGATATAATTTACATACAAGTGGGCAATGTACAGGACATACATATTTACATATCTGTATACACTATTGACCAGTGTGCAGGATTTATATCTGATAGTGATATACTTTGTAAGTAAGGTATAAGCACAGTAATTATATGTGTTTCAACCAGGGCAAGCCTCCTGGTAGCTAAATCTACTAACACATGTTAATAAAGACAATACTGGCCCTGTTCTCATTTGTATCTCTGTACATATTTTTGTCTTTAGATAAAATGTGACTTCACTTCACAAAAAAAGATTTAGAAAAGAATCTATTTTCAAAAGAGATAGCCTATATGCTTCTTATTTTAACGTTTCTTCATTTTCTCATTATATAGGCTAGCCTATAATTTTTTCTTTCCCATTATGCTTTTTTTGTATCAAGCCACTGAACTTTTAATTTAGTTATTCATTTTATTTGAGTAAATTTTGACATCAGCAACGTAAATTTATCTTCATAAAGGAAAGAGAAATACCATTTGTATTATATTGGTAGCCCTACATACACAAGGTTTATAAGGTAGTTTATTTATCATCATACAACACAAGATTGTATTATGAGAAGAAAGTTTGGAGTCCCTTCATGTTACACACAGAACTTAACACACAAGCCCTATTAAAATATGGTAACATATAAAATAAATAAAATAAAATAAAACAATTTATAAAGTTATTTAAATGCACATACACCCAGAACAATCTGCAGTGCATTCTAAAATATATATATATATTTATATTTTCATTTCATTTTATTTTAACAGCTTGACATACAGCCATTCATTCAAAGACAATCATACAGTCAAAACAGAAATTTACCTCCCGTTTTTACAAATGGTGATCTAACAAAAGCCATACCAATTGTGGTAAATACTAAATAAAACAGAAATAAAGAATAATAATATAATTCTATAATATCGCAATAGTATGAATTCCACAATGGTGGAACCTGCAGTTAATGAAAGAACTCCATATATTCTCAAATACATGCTGTTTAGCCCTAAATATGTCAGCTATCTTTTCTACTGGAAGGCTTGATAACATCTGTCTTATCCATTGAGTCGTGGTTTATGAATCCACAACAGTGCAACACATTTTTAGCCCTACAGCAAGATGAGGTCTATAAATGCTCACTTCCTTTTCCTAAAATAATGTTTTTTAGGTTGTGGGGTGGTGATGGTGCAATGGAAAAGACACATGTCTTTGGTGTGAGAGACCTGGGTTCAATTCCCCACTGTGACCCATCTACCAATGTGTCCCTGAGCAAGACACTTAACCCCTAGTTGCTCCGGAGGTGTGCGACCTCTGACATGTATAGTAATCATAAGTCGCTTTGGATAAAAGCGTCAGCTAAATGAATAAATGTAATGTTTCTCTGGGTACAAGCCTAACAGAAAAAGCTTAGGGTCCAGTAAAATTTGTTTTGAAATGATCTTTTCATTTATAACTCTTACCTCTTCCCAGAATGTTTTAATCTTTAAACTTTTTATTCCAAACAATTTTACTAATAACAAATAAATATTATTATAAGAGACCAATGCCTCATGCATAGCTTATTGGATGGTCTTATTAGTCATTTACCAAAAAGTGGCACATTCTAGCTGACTCCACCCTACTTTTGTTTTGCCAAAAGATATTTGTTTGAGATGAATTCAAGATCCAATAAAGAGAGAAAAAAAAAATGCTGTTTTTAATTGTAACAACCGAAATATTTTTGGTGAGGTTGCGCTGCCCCTTTAAGGATTACGTAGCGGTGACGTAGGACGCGGAGGGCGTGGCCGACTTGTGAAATGTCAGGGAGGAATGGCGCTCGGCGCGGTATTTTGAACAATCGCCTTTTCCTTTCCTCGCTTTATCTGGAAACGTTGCCCTGTGTGAATATCTCGGGTAAGCATTGCTACGTGTTGGCCCATTGTAGATGTCGCTGCACTACATCCGGTAGAAAGCCTCACATTTAACAACGTGTTCAATGTTGAGATATAATGTTGTGCTAGCTAGCTCAGGGTTAGCAAGCTCAGCAAGTTCGCTAGTACTGTTGTCCTGCCCGCTGGGCTTGATGAGCCTGATAGTGAGGATGATAACGATGGTTAAGGGTAGACACCAGTGTAGATATCTCCGTGAACCGATCAGTTCCAGCGCTCTGTGATCCTCTGACAACATATGGTGTAAAAACCATGTGAACCGTCTGCTATGTGAAGTCGCACACGAAAAGTAAAAAGCTAAGTTAAGTTAGCTGAACACTTGAGACGCGTTTTGAGAGTTGTTTTGGTGCGATGGTAAAGCGACTTCTACATTAACTGTTCCTTCTGCGGATGATAAAAATTTACAAGAGCACAAGTTTAGCAGTAACCTCTGCTGTGTTAGCTGTGTCCATATTACTGAACTGTAAACTTCGTATTGTGCCTGAAGTTGATTTAGAAACGGATCTTATGCGCATCTTGTCTGGGGAAAATAGGTCTAAGCTGACGTTTAACTAAAATATATAATTTATACATGATTAGGCCACGCTAACTAAGCACAGGCCTTGTGGTAACATAAGTGTAACGGTAATAGTATTAAATGCAGTGTCGGGCTAAAATGTTGTAATGTAACTGGATGATTCAAGCGACAGGGGAATTATTGAAAGCTAGCATTGTTTACGTTATTAGTCCGCTGAAAGAGTTTATTACTTGCTAATAAGTTAGCACACAGTTGCCAGCGAGTATTATCTTTAGCTCTTGTGTAGCTGTTCTGCTTTGAGAGGGGACTGTTGCGGGTAATTGTCTTATCTTTATCTAACTAATAGTGAAAACATTCCCTCAGTCTCAATAGCTCAGTGTTAGCCGGAGAGCTAACAGAGTTGATGACGAGGTAAAAATGGCGGATCTTTCGAAATCCAACCCCGGCCTGAAATAGTAACGCAGGCTGCAGAACAGCTCGTCGCTTTTCTCAATCTTTGCACAAACGAAGATCACTTTTCTTTTCTTTTTTTACACAAATGAGTGCAGCACAGTTTCATCTGTGTGTGTGTGTGTGTAGTTCAGAGGTGGGCAGGGTTCATATGTGCGTTTCAGTGGATTCATGTTGAGGAGAGTGCAGCAGGACAAAGATACACGCCTGAGATGATCGGTGCGGCCTAGCTAACCCAGCATCAGCTGTCAACCTGTGTCACTATGAGTAGAGAGCTCAAACGTGATTCATTCACACTACATTCTCTTGATTACTATAAAACTAATTTACAGATAGCTGCAGGATGGGGAAGGAGCAGCAGCCACATGCTGGTAAAACATGAAAGTGTACTATTGAGTGGCTGGTGAAATAAAACATTTATCTGTCAGTTTCTCTTATATGTTTTTGCATTTGAAAAAGTTAATTTCCCACCCTGGGTGAAGCATGAAGTTGTCAAACCAGGCATTTTTGCTGTGAACACTAACTCGCTAGCTTTATCTGCCTTGCTTTTTAGTTTATTTTTCTTGAAAAGCCCTATGCAAACAGCCTGCATTGTTGTCCAATTATGCATATTTGTATGTATGTAAGGATAGAATTTATATATATATATATCACCTTTAATTGTCAGGTACAAGTATGACTTAGAATTTGACTCTCTTAGTGTACATAAACAAAACAAACAGGACAACAAGCTCAACAAAAACAGACACAAACTACAGAATTAAACACAACCATAACAAAAACAACAACATTTGTAGACAGCAAGACAAAAGTGTAGTGAAATAGTGAAAATGATTCAAGAATAAATAAATATTATTTTGCACATGAGGTACAGGTGGATGTTATATATACAGTATGTACAATATGAACAGCTACTCAAGTGCCAGTAAGTAGTAAATATACAGGTGGATGTTAGTCAGAGTATTGTAAGTAAATAAAAAGAAGAAACTTTATTTATAGAGCACTTGTCAAAAAGTACAAAGTTCTTTACAAAAGGCAGAGATTGAGAGAGAGATGACATAAAATACCACGGTGAATGATAAAATACATGACGGGCAAAATACAATAACAAAAAATAAAACATTAAAATACGCAGGAGAAATAAAACGAGAATACAGCCTAATTTCCTCAAGAAGGTCGTTCCAGAGCCTCAGGGGCCCTGACAGCAAACTTTCTGTTCCCTTTAAGTTTCAGCCTGGACTCAGGAAGAGACAGGAGACACCTGCCTGAAGATCTCAACCTACGCAAAGGTTCATAAAGAGTTAAAAGATCTAAAATGTAATCAGGAGCCACCAAACATAAACAACTAAATGCAAGAACTTTGGGAAAGGTTATGTGCATCATGCACCGTGATGCATTTAGTGCAGTAAATGAGTACGTCTCCTAACTGGTTAAAAGAATTGCATTTAAATAATAATGAAAGTATTATTTACTGTGCCAATGACAAATGATTTGCATTGTTCTTTCAGGAATAACGGAGAGCTGAGACTTTGCAAACATGGATGTGGTGTCACCAGAGGTCAACAGCCTCCTTCCTGATGAGATCATGGATACTGAGGCCATAGAGGACATCCCTCACTCCCAGCCCGACAGCACCACGGTGCAGTCAGAGCCCAGTGATGACACATCGGTCCCGATGGAAACGGATACGCCCATGGCTTCAGAAAGTTTGAGCCTCTGTTCAGATGCCACTTCAACAGGACATACTCAGGCTCTGACCACATCCACCACCACAGACTCCACTTTCAGCATCAGCTCTGGAAGTCAACTTCCCATCTCGATTTCCAGTACATCGTCACCCCTTCTTACCCTTAAACCTTCCATGGCGACTTCCACAGCCACTACCAAAACTACAGATAGTTTGACTGGGACTAGTGTCTCTACTAGTGGGTTACAGAAGCTCACCGCTCCGTTTACCATCTCTGCCGCAAACCATCAGATCATTCTCAACAAGGTGGCCTCATCCCAAGCCACAGAGGCAGCAAAGTCTGCAGCCACTCAGCCTCAGGTCATCAAGCAGGACGGACAAAAACTTTTGGTTACAGCAATAGGAAAGTCGGGGCAACCGATAGTGCTGCAGTTACCGCACACGGGCAGCAAGCCTGGCGTTTCACAGACTGCAGTAGACACGAAATCTCAAGCACCACAGTTTAAAGTGGTGACTATTGGTGGGAGGTCGGAGATGAAGCCGGTGATGGGGAGTACTGGCAACCAGTTGACCACATTACAGGCCCAGCAGCTGAAAACCGTACAGGTAACATGGGTTGTTTTGTGTTATAGTGCAATATTTATGTAAATGTATTTTGACATTATTTAACAATTAGCCTTTTAATTATTTTACACATATCAGTGTTAAATAAGTGATGTAAATTAGGGCTGTGCGATATGGCCAAAACTGTTATCATGATAAAAAAAGTCATATTATTTGAAATCGATAATTATCACAATAAATGTTAAATTATTTTTCATGTTTTAAAGGCTGATTTTTGCTGCTGAGTGAAAGTTGAAGAAACCAGAACGTTAATTGTGGTTTTAAACTTTTCTTTACTGTCAGAACAAACACTTGATGCCAAACAGTGGATCATTTGACATTCAAAACAATTATGAAAAAATCTTTTTTTGCACTAACATGCATGAAGAAAATTTTGTAAACTCTTTAAGTTTAAGTCCCTTTTCCTCAACAAAATAAATATCTTAATAGAAGTGCTAATTTGTTTGTGATTCAAATTAATTAAATCAAACATTTATTGAACATTTGTTTTATTGTTATTGAGTGAAATTATATTGTGATAAATAATTATAATTATTTTTTTATTGCCCAGCTCTGTTGCCCATTCTTAACATTGGCCAATAAGACTGCACAAACTGTTTACAAACTATTAATATCTATATCATATCTGCTTCTGTTAGATTGGATTTCAGTTTTTTCCATCCATGGATAAGTTTCCAATGGCCTGTCCAACAAGTAAACCGTGACGTGGGCTTTGATGCTCTAATCTCCTTGCCTCTGTCGCCAAGTGCTTGCTCTCGGTGGGAATTGTTGGGCTTCTGTAAATAATATCACAGAGTACGGTCTAGACCTGCTCTTTTATGTAAAGCACTATAAGATAACTGTTGTTGTGATTTGGCGCTATATAAATTGAATTGAATTGAATTAATCTTGCATTAAACCGGGGTAGGTAGATAAGAAAGCTAATCTGTTTGTTTGCATCTGACTGTTTCTCTGTCTAAAGAAGAGGTTATGGCAGAAGACAAGACGATATTGTACTGTGTCGACTGCAAAATAGAGCGGATACAACTAGTTGTAATGTGTTACCTTTCCTGTTTGATGTGTGTTACTTAAAGAACAGTCAGGTTTGTAGACAAGAAACAGGTTCAACCTTGTGCTGAATGAGAAAGCTACCTTTTTGTTTACATTTTTGTTAGTTCAGGCGTTACAGCATACAGAGTTCACAAATCTTTCAGAAGATGATGAGCTTGCTTGAGCAAAGTAAATATCTAAATATTGATATACACATGCACATGGGAAGGCAGCTTTATTTACATAGCACATTTTAAACGCAGAGGAAGTTCAAAGTACCATTTGTACACAAAGCTGTACACATGGTTTAAAGAAAAAAGAGGGGGACAGTCATGTTCTGAATAATTTAAATAAAGTAATAATGCAGATTATGTCAGAGCATAAAATCAAAAGGTAGTACATTAAATCAATTATTAAATCAGTTAATACATTACATTTGTGCTCACAAGGACACTCGTGCTTGTTAATATCTAATATTAATAGATGGTATTTGATACGTATACTTCAGCTTAGATCAATCTTCAGTGACCATCAGGCAGTCGTTGGCTGTTTTACCACGAGTTATGACAGCCATCACCAGCTGCTGAATATTTCATTAATCTCCTCTAAATCTAGGTTCTTGTCTGGCAGATAAACTAGTGATGCACATGTCTGATTCAGTGTGTTGTGGATCAGATAATGGCCAGATGTGACTGATTTCTGATGTCTTAGTCACTGTAGTCATATTATTCAAATCTACACAAGCTTAAAAATAATGTTCATGTATGAACAACTGAAGTGTACTTACAAACTCTGGCAGTAAATTAAGATTCAACTAGATGTCACTTGAAGATGGGAAGTATGTTTGGATTAAAACTTTCCACTGATGTTAAGTTGTGAATGTATGAATAGACTGCACGTAAATTTTACTAAATATCTCCACAGATTGCCAAGAAAACGCCAACATCCTCAGCGGCGCCAATCAAGTTCATCATCACAAAAACTGTTAACAGCAAAGGTCTAAGTCCTCAGACATCAGTATCTCCTGTTATTGCAGGTAATTGTATTTGCATTATTGTCGTCTGATTATTTTGTCACCGTCAAGTCAAGACTACATCGTTTTTCTTTAACCTGTGAGTAAGTGATCAAATGTCAGCGTTTCTCCTGTGTTCTGTTTCTGCTGTGATTAATGCTGCGTTCTAGTTAAAGTTAGAAGTAGGAATTTCCCAGTGGAAAATTTACAACTTAATTTACAACTCAGAATGTTCCAGGTGCCAAGCGTAAACAAAAAACATGGCTGGACTCTTTGTCAAACGTACACAAAATTGAACCTTCAGCACTGTCCTTGGTGTTAATTAGAAATTTAGCTGTTTTAATGAAAATTAGTGACATAAATAATATGTTACTCGTCAAGCTGCATTGGTTTGTAAGCTGCAAATGTCAGTAAATGTATATTTTCTAATGTTTTCAAAATTTTTGGCATTTTTAACATTTCCCTGAGTAACGTTTATGCAGAGAAGATGACGTTCAGTGATTGTTTACTGTAACCGGTTACCTAATAACATTGGTGACATATTTTAACATCGATGTACATACAGAACAGGTTTTACTTTATAATCAAATGTATTATTTTAATTAAATACAGGCAAATATAGTTTGTTGCCTTATTGTGGATGGTTTACCATTAACAGTGTGTGCTGCCATTGTTTTGTGATGTTAGACAGCTGCCTCTACATCAAGTCGGGGCAGATGGATGTGCCCAAGGAGTGGCGTTCACTTGTGCTTTTTCTAATTTGAGGTCGGAATATTTCTGGTTCCAAGACGTCTGGATAAGCCACAACTTGTGTCATGTGTTTACAGGACGGGTCCTGACACAGAATTCCCCAGTGATGCCCGCGAGGACCATTACTCTCTCCGAGCCCCACAACACAAGTATACAAAGTATCTCCGGCAAAAAGATTGCTATTTCACCCCTTAAGACTCCCAGCAAGGTACATTTTACACAAAATACACCACATTTACAGAATAAAGGTCTCTTTATTCTCATTTATTCTTTTTCTCGTTGTGAAGTAGAAGTGTTTCCCACTTATTTCAGTTGTCAATTCAATATTGACCAACTGCCTAGAAATGCCATCACAGCTGTTATCAAGAATTTGTCTTGTTTAGCAGGAAAGGCACAGGTGTCATTAACAACCTTAACGATGGCCCATTTAAGAGTGCCTGTAAGTCGTGTCAGTCTGCCCAATACCAGAGCCCTGGGACTGACACACCTACAGCGATTGCAGCAATCACTGATGTTATTATTCACACCTGTGTTTGACAAATCAAAAGTTTCACAGTGAGGAAGGCCTTTTATACTTGAGGCTACGTTTCAGCCTTGTTTTCATTCACTTTCTGCCAGCACATGCAGCATGAATTCTTGATTGTTTAAGAACTCTATTGGCAGTAAACTCAAGCTTCATGCATTGCAACGTGATTTAAACAGGTTCATAGTTGATATCTGTGGGCTGAACATTAATATAATGTGAGAATAGTAGTGAGATGATGCAAGTTTGATCACACTGCACTTTTGCTCCGCCAGGTGACTGTTGTATCTGTGGCGTCCCCGACCTCCAATGCCTCTCAGAAATCGGTGGCGCTGCCTGTCAATGTAGCACTTGGCCAGCAGATCCTCACAGTCCAGCAGTCCACATCTGCATCTCCAGTCAAGTTGGCCACCAACCAAACCACGACACAGGTAAGATCAAAGAACCGAGCCGGTCTCGGTGTTTATTGTCAGCTGGAGTGTGGGCGCGTCTGCTGTGGACTTAAAACAATGATTTCATGTATATCAACAGTGAAGTGTGTGGGGATACTTTTTTTGCTGCATTGCATTGTGGTCACCTTAAATGTAGAGGAGACAGCAGACAGTGTGTCAAGTTTACTGCAGAACATGCAGTGTGTTGATAAATACCCACACACAGAGAGCGAAAACACCTTGTTTACATCCAACAAATTATTTTTTTGTTCACATGTCAGTTAATCTGTTATTTTCTCAGATAATTGATTTATCATTTGGTCTAAAAAGAAAATGTTAGAAGACTTTATCAAAATTGTGGCAGCAAGTTCTATATTTTATCAACTTTAATACTGTGCTGTGGGTCAGCAGTAGCTTGTGTAGCCTGCAGTGCCACGACTAATACAGTTTGCACAATAAAGCAGCATAACAAAACAGATTTGTCCGTTTCTTTGTAGCTGGAAAATTAGATTTCACGTGTGGGGCACAGTTGTCTGTTTGCTTTGTGTGCATTACCTTTTTAAGTGTGATACACAGTGCGGCGGGTTTTATAACTTGTTGTTTTGGTATGAAGAAATCCAAGCAATTTATTTTGCATAAATTATGTACACTATTATGAACTTCTCCAAAGTTGTTTTCTATTATATTTCATTACAAATGCTCTAAAACTTATTAATGAAAGACACTTTGGTACAAGTACACTAGAGTCGGATGTGGCAGAGCTCACTTAGTCAGAAACTGTTGAGGCTTTTAAAAAGGTTTTTATGGCTAGAAACAAAGTTTTCTGCTTGACTCCTACTATACAAAGTTGATTTATTAGTCTGTCACTTGTACTAAAGCTCTGTCTACTGTTGTATCTGAATATTTTCAGAGTATTAAACCAGTGCAGTCTGTGGGAGGAGTCGGTGGGTCCCAGTTCAAGACCATCATCCCGCTGGGCGCACAGCCGAATGTGCAGCAGATTCAGGTGCCAGGTAGCAGGTTCCACTACGTCCGCCTCGTCACAGCAACCACCGCTAGCAGCACGGGACAGCCAAGTGGTCCCAGCACCAGCTCCATACAGACAGGTGACTTATTAACTTACCGTTTGTCAGGTAACTAACCCAGAATGTTGTTTAGCAAAGAGATGGGAGCTCTTCTGAGGCAACTTATGATGCTTAATGTCCCACAGCTAAACCTATGGTGGTCAGTACAGGAGCAGTCAGGATGTCTGTCCCCATCGTCCAGGCACAGAACATCAAACAGGTAACTTTTCTTCCTGTATATTCAATCAGAGCTTTCTGTGAAATGTCTCTCGAGCAGCCTCATTCACACATGGTTTTCCCTTTAGGTGGCTCCTAAGCCCTTGACGTCAGCAGCAGTAGTAACAACCACTCAGACCCAGCAACGCCTGATCATGCCTGCAACTCCGCTACCCCAGATCCAGCCCAACTTCACCAACCTTCCTCCAGGCACCGTTCTGGCACCAGCTCCAGGAGGCGGGAATGTGGGCTATGCCGTCGTTCCAGCACAATATGTCACACAGGTTAGGGTTGTTGTGTTTTTTTTATATATATATATATTTGGTGTTTAAAAAAAAAAAAAAATAAGAATTCACTACTCCTTTTTTGATATCCAAGTGTTGAGAATTTCCCTTTGCGTTATCTGCCTCTCCTGTAGCTCCAGCAGTCACCGTTTGTGACCCTCGCCAGCAGCTCTGGGTTCCCTGCGTCCACTGCGATCCAGACTCAGGCCAGATTGCCACTCAACGGGTAAGTGGTGTCATGAAGGCAGTTAATATTTTTGATGCGGGACAGACAAACTAAATCTTTTTATTTTAAAATAGACTAGAAAATATAACATTGATGGGCGTTTTGTTTAGTTTTCAAAATAAAATACAAACTAGGTCACAAACAGTAGTGTGAACTAAAATTGAATTTGGGGCTTAATGGAAACACTATCTTGCTTACTTATACTACTAATCTTTAATGTGACAGTATATCTTTTAATTATTGATTATTAAGTGGCATTATAGTGGCCCGAGAGCTAAAACATGCAAGTAAACCATACCGTCTCCAGTCTGTATCTGGATTTGGACCTTTTTTTTTTTTTTTTACTTTCAATTGAAGCTCGAAGTTATATTTTTCTTTTTAAATGAGTTTCTCCCCACTGTACTGATTTGTTGGTTGAATATGTTTGGATTTCATTTTAATCTAAGTGATATTATTCATTGTCTCCCAGCTTGTCAACAGCAGAAACAACCTCAAGACCGAGGAAACCATGTAACTGCACCAAGTCACAGTGTCTCAAACTGTAAGTATGACTGTAGTTTTTTATTTAAAGTGTGCAGAAATGGCCTCTGGATGTGTAACTTTATATAAAAAGTGAACTTGTTTGTGAGTGAGGAGCACTTTGAAATATGCAGCTAACTCAGTCTTATTCAGGAAGTTTTATTTATTTTAAACTTTCCCCTTCCCCTAGATACTGTGACTGCTTTGCAAACGGGGAGTTCTGCAATAATTGCAACTGCAATAACTGCTTCAACAACCTGGAACATGAAACCGAACGTCTCAAAGCTATAAAGGTATGTCTGAGGTTTGTGAGTTGTCTTACTGGGCTGAGTTGCCTCCTGTCAGTCGGATGGATCAAGGTGAAATGTGTTTTTCACAGACGTGTCTGGACCGGAACCCAGAGGCCTTCAAACCTAAAATTGGCAAAGGCAAAGAGGGCGAATCAGATCGTCGACACAGCAAAGGCTGCAATTGTAAACGATCAGGCTGCCTGAAGAACTACTGCGAGTGCTATGAGGTGGGTTTTACCTGAAGTAATGTGGCGTTAATGTCTCTTTCACTTCATATTGACTAAATAAGACTGTTAACATTTGTATATGTTCTTCCTTTCGCCTAAAGGCGAAGATCATGTGCTCGTCTATTTGTAAGTGCATCGGCTGCAAGAACTTTGAGGAGAGCCCAGAGAGGAAGACGTTGATGCACTTGGCTGATGCAGCAGAAGTGAGAGTACAACAGCAGACTGCAGCTAAGACCAAGCTGTCCTCACAGATCTCAGACCTGCTCATGCGGACGACACCTGTTATTTCAAGTGGAAGTGGGAGGTACTGAAATACTTTTCTCTACAACAATGTTACAGGAATAATCATTTGGATAATTATAACAGCTGAAGTTGTTATGACGACGATAGGAGTTTTTTTTTTTTTTTTTTCTCCTGCCTCTCATACCCCTAGCATTTCAAGTGAAGTTTGGCTTCTGTTAACTACGATAAGTCAGTCACAAACCCAAACTATGACTTGCAAGTCAAACATCCAGTCATGAAAGCAACATCCAAAAGAAGAAAATGCATTCAAAAAACGAAGCAGTGAATGTTAATAGAAATCAATACAAAATTAAGTAATTTGTGTTACAGGTAGGTAGACACGAGGTCATAGTCACAAAAGCAACATAGAAAAAATAAAACGGCAACAACCTCAGTCAATAAATGGTTCAAAAATAATACAGGCAAAGAGTGTGACAAACAACTTGCAGGTGATAAAACAAATGCATCTGCATTTAAGCACATAACTGTGTGTGTTTGGCCCTTAAATAGAGCTGAAAAATTCAGAAATACCTGAGAATATAGATTTCCTCATGAAAACGAGCTGGAATATCTGGATAAACTGAGAGCCATGACGGTCGGTGATGTATCAATAACACTACTATGGTTTGAATAGAAGTGTTCAGCAGCCTTATATTGAGCTAATAGAAGTTTTTTTTTATTGTTTGAACATATGACAGAACAATACCCAAGATGTCACAACCCCCCATTTGAGTTTGCAGGCCTGGGGTGATGGCTTCACAATAAAAGCCACCATGACACATTTCAACAGTTGAATGCTTTTTAATGTAAACTAGCGGCAGGAGATGTTAGGTTAGCAGTAACTTCATATAGCTGTAGGAGAGAGAACTAACTCTAGGTTGCATGCAGCATCGTTTTTCTGTGAGTTCTCGTACATGTATAGGCAATTTTAAATACTTAAAGCTTAATTTCTTCAGTATTAAAGTAAAATATCTTTAGTTTAGAGCGTAAAATACATAGTCATTTGAAGGCAATTTGAATCCTGCGCAGAAATGATAGACTCTGCCACTGCAAAAGATTGCAATATTATAACTGCTAAACTTGTTTATAATGAACATTGTATTTCCCTCTTGCCCTTTTATCATCTGAAGTGAGAAGTTTCGTTTAGGTTCTTTAGAAATTTAGCTGTTGCTGGATAGTTTCTCATTACTTGTCCTAGCTTTAAAGAAGAAATCAAAGTTAAGAGGCAGGTAATTACCAATGTAAATATATTACTGAGGAAAACGTCATTTGACTAACACAAGTGACAACTGGGGTTGCAGTCTGTTAACAGATAATGGTAGCTGATAACATTAAGGCAAGTTTATTTGTGTAGCACATTTCATTCAACTAAAAGGCAATTCAAAGTGCTCTACATAACAGCAACATAGGGAAATATAAAGACATTTAAATACAAAAAATAGTTGAATAGAAAATTGAAACAGGTTAATTTAGCCGGTATAACTTTTTTAACCACTATTCTAATGTTTTACTAATTATCAGGCCTTTCACCTTCCACTGTTGACCAATCAAACCTGATCCTTTTTAACATACAACATATTAATTTTCCACTTATTCACGGTTGTCACCATGAAACCAGGTTGTTTGTGCTACAATCTTGGTAAAAGCATTTAAAACACTGGAGGGAAAAACTTCCATAGAATCCTACTGGACGGTAAGGAAGATGTACTGTATTTTCTCACTAAGGCGTTGTTTTCCTTCCCTGCAGGCTGCCATATACGTTTGTAACAAAGGAGGTGCTTGAAGCGACGTGCGAGTGTCTGATTGAACAGGCCAAAAAGGCAGAACAGACTCATCAGCCTCAGGCCGAAGCGGAGAGGATGACCCTGGAGGAGTTTGGACACTGCCTCATGAGGATAATCAACTCCGCGGGGAAAGCCAAAGCAGACTGTACCTCCATCAACTGCTAGGCCGAGCACTCTGGCTCTCCCCACCCTCAAACCCGCCCCAGCTGTGGGGGCCGAGAGGCATGGATTATCCTGCATTATGGCTCGGACCCCCCGGGGGTTTCTCTCCTGCAGGGAAACAGGTCGTGTCCCTCATCAAAAGGCAGAACAATGGGCTGAAAGAAGATTCCCTGCCTTGGGTGAGCTAAGGCCAGCTGGGATAATAAACAGGGAACAGACACTGTTCGCCTCCTCCAGCTAAAGGACAAATGGACAGAGCGAGCTGCCTCTGATGCACCCTCAAAACTGTTCTCACCCTTGTTCACCTGGCTGTGATGGAGAGAAATGACTCTGAGCAAAGATGTGCTGAACAGGAATTAAATAGTTTCTTCTCTTTATTTTCCCTATCAAATCTGTTTTCTCCAAACTTTGTTCTTCCATTTTATTCTATTCCGTTTTTTCAAAAAAAAGAAATGCCTGTACTCTTGACGTAATCAGTTGTGCTTACAGTAGCCGAACAACATGTATCTTTTGATATTTATTTTGACATGTATTTGTAATCATTGTGAGCGTTAATATTGTGTGGCTTATAGTGCTGCGAGTTGTTAATTAATAACCGAGGCTAGGCTAAATTGTTTCAGTGAAATTGAGTAGAGGCAGTCTTAGGTTTTTACCCTAAAGGCAGTTGTAAGATGAATGCACACACATAATAAATTATGCACACACAGCATTGCCCAGAATAGTTGGAACACGGCTAGATTAGCTGAAGTACACATTTCTACTGGTGCTGTTTCCTGTTTTGTTAGTCACATGCTTACTGTACATTAAAAACAGTGAATGGAAAGAGACCTATAAGACTTGTTGTATGATGTTCCATGAAGAGATTAGTTACCTGATCCATCCGATGTCCCGAGGCGGAAATTTTAAAGCATTAATTTTGACATCTTATAGCACATGAGTAATTCTATTTAAAAATGGCTGCATCTCTTCTGCATGTTCCCAGGTCCTGGTACTGTGTTTGCTGACTCACTGGTACAACTTCAGGCCCCAGTTAAATCTTGTCAGACTAATAGATTCCCTCACACTATTTTCTGACGTTGGATTAAGGGAGTGTATTTCATTGTGGGAGAATGTCCATCAACAGCTCACTCAGAAATCGACTGTATTTAGTCCGACTACTGTTGAGCAAACTTTATTTTGACTACTAACCTGCTTAAAATCAGTATGCGGTGTGGATTTGGTACGAGGTGAAAGTAGCTTGTGTTTATGCAGGTGAGTGAGGCGATACAAAGTCGCTGATTGATGTATGGGTATGTAGTGCGTTCCTGTATACTAAATGGATTTTGTGTATGCGAGAATTGCCTGGATGTAAAAACTAGGTTAACAAACTGTTCGCTGTGAGCTTGCTAGACATCTATCGCCCCAAAAGGCATTGCTTCTATTCAGACAGCATAATGGTGATCATGTGGTGCAGTCACATGACTGCCTTGCTTTAGTATACTTCAACAGTGTGCTGGTAACGGCAAACTTAATTGTTCATTAATAGGCAGCATGCAGAACATACTGAGAATATAATAGGCAGCATGTATTTTGAATACAGCCCTTCTAAAAGTATTTTTTATATATATTTCAGTTTGTGCCCGAACATGCTAAGAAACTTAGTCATCTTCACTGCCTTTGTTGTGCATTCCTGAGTTAGCAGACGTAAACAATGTAGGTTTCAAATTCTTCCAAAACTCGTCTCATGAAACAAATGTCTCATGATGAATGATGCGTTTTGCTCAAACACTGAAGTGGCCACTTTATTAGGTACACCTGCAGAGTGCTCATTATAGCACTACGATGTAAACCAACCCTGCCACCTCTTTAACATTGGTGTCTGCTGTGGAGTTAGCTGCTGTCGGCTGCTTTTCATGGCTGAATGAAACCCCTCACCTGCCCTCCCATTCTGATTTTTAATAGTAATTAATCTGGTTTTTTTAAAGCTGAAAGTGTCTTTTTTTTTTTAATGTAATGCAACATTTATTACTTCCGTCTATTTAGCGATGACAAATGTACTACCACATAAGCGCTAAATCAATATATTTTGTATTCACAATGTATCAAATGACAACTGTGAAAAATATCTGCTGCAGGGCTGTTATTGTCAGCTGGGCCGAAGGCTTTGCGGCAATTGAGATTGCCTGGAATTCCCTTATTTAAAATGTGTTTGTGGAATTTACGTGTGTGTGTGTGTGTGTGTGTGTGTATGTATGTATGTATATTAGAAGCTCTAATTTGATCAAGGCTGGATTATTGGGAGTGTAGTTTATGGATCTGCATCAGAAACTGCTTGGAAGATTAGATGTGATCCAGGTTCAGGCTCTCGGGTTGTGCACACAAGCGTGAAGAACGCGTGTGCCCTATAAGTCGAGGCAGGGGAAATGCCTTCATGTTTATGCAGGAAACAGCTCAGAGTCAACTACTGGATGAATGTGAGAGGGCACAGAGATAATCATCCAACCAAAAAAACGTCCTGCTGGGAAAGGGAAGGGTCAGTAAAATTAAGTTTTAAGTTGGCAGCAAGAGACCTGGGTGTGAAGACGCCAATGTAGTCTACAACCCCTGTATCTGTAGATTCAGAGTTATTTCAAGTTAAGGCGAGAAAGAAACGTGCAGATTTAGTAAATTAGTTCTATAGTAGAACGTAAATACACAAGAGTACATATGGTCACTGTTCAAACAACACTGGTTCTGCAGTTTCTATAGCCACAGAGTACCAATAATGGACGTCAAACTTCTTAAGTGCATACATGGCTGAGTTGTACGCCATTTTGTAGTGGGTTGAACATGCAAACCAAACACATCTGTAATCTGTAATGACTGCTGGACAGCCTAGCCCACCACAATTAATCTTTCAGGATCAGAAGGAAAGGACATTGCTTGGAAGAAAATCAAGTGTCATCAGCACTGAGATCAGGAGAAGAATAAGCAACATGTACTACAAAACAGAGTGCGTATTGAGATAAACAGAGGAGGAAATAGAAAAGAGGAGGTAGTAATGACCAGACAAAGTCCTATTCTCAGCATGGTGGACTTTGAGAATGTTGTCAGGTACCATAAACAGTTGAACATGTACTTGTTAGCTGCAGGAAATATACCTCAGAGAGAAAAGACATGATGGAGGGATTGAAAACATAAACGATAACAGGAACAGGTTTAAAGGGTGGAAGTGGAAAAGGCAGTCATCTTTCTGAAGTTTGATAGGGAAAATCTGACTATCAGGGCACTGTGGGGGTTAAGAAACGCCAGAAGATGGCAGTAATGTGACAGAAAGGATGCAAGTCGCGGTTAAATTTCGAAGAGGAAGAAGAAGAAGAAGAAGAAGAAGAAGAAGGCTGGTGTGGTTGTGGCATGTAGTTGTTTTTCTAGACAGGAACAGTTTAAAATGAATGCTTTGTGCATATTAAATCAGTATGGGTAGCTCACACTCTCGCTCGCTTTAAAGATCATGATTTTGAAACGAGGTTCGTTCAGCGACGTTATCTGAAATTGCATTTTATCTGAAATACTGGCCCTTGTTCCGTAATCAGGTGAGTAATTTAAAATAAATCCGCTAATACCAAGTTATTTTGTGACAATGTGTTGTAGACAGCGCAGGTGGTTAGTCTGCCTCGCGTCGTTCATCCACCACCACCTGAGCACGTGGTCAAGAAAAGTCAACGTGTTCCAGTGTGTGAGATCCGCTTCAAGCCAAACTCCTATTTAAAAATGTGTTGTTTAACGTGAACTCGTTTGATTAACCAATATTCATTAACCAGCAAAACAAAACTCTTAACATGTTTTGAATAAAAGTTGCAACTCTTCAATTCGGCATACACCATATTATGCTAAATAAACAATAATACAATAATAATTTGTGCTAATGTAATTATGATTTTAATTTCTGTATAACTTAATTGTGTAAAAACTACACAAATTATACCCCATCTACACCTACATGACTAACGTCTGAAAATCTAAAAATATCTTGTTTTGACAGATGAACTGAAGAAAAGGACTTCCAGTGAAATGAGCTGTGGAGCTGTTAGTCATGTATGTATGTTTTGCAGTTCTGATATTTAATTAAGTGAATAGCCATCCCAATGATTATATCAATCACTACCCATCTGACCCATTCATATGTCTGGGGAAGATTATAGATGAACTTACAAATGAGGGTTTTGGCATTAATTTTCCAACCAAAGAGCTTGTTTCTCTTGTGTGAATTTAACCTTTCAGCTTATTTTAATATCTGCATTATTCTTTCAGGGTCGACCTGCTGAAGTGAAGCATGTTCAGATAACAACGTGAGACATTTAGATCTACCATAAACACCTGACTGGTTTGTTGGCTTTGTTTTTATTGTAAGTTGTTCATGGTCGAATAAATACAATTTGTTAAGCAAAGTTGGTGTTTGTGTTTTTGGGATGGTGGGGCAGACTTCCCCTGCTTATCACAAGTGTATTAACTTAAACATGTGTAGAGCAATCTCATATTTATACTTGCATATAATCCGACTTTGACATCCAACATTTTAATAAAGTGATTTATCCCGGGATCACCCCACTGATAGGATTTTTGCTTTTAGATTTAGTTTTATTACAGAAAGTGTGTGAAACCCATGACCAAAATAGTCAGGTTGTCATTGTATTGCTTATGGATGGAATTATTGTGGGGGACCCCCCTGGATCCCCCACAAGGACTCCTGAGTCCCCTCAAGACCTCACTTCAACAACCACTGCAGTAGGCTACACCGTAAAACTTGAAATGTTTGTAATAGCAATTGCAATTTGTTAAGTTTAGTTATCGTTACATTTGCTAATGATTATTCCATAGTTGCCTGTTGTAGAATAAATATGTGTATATATATATATAGAGAGAGAGAGAATATAACTGATCAATATATTGGCATTTGGAGCTTTTTTAAATATGTATATATATATAATATATATTATGATTATGGCCTTGGTTTCAGATTGTAAAATCACTGTGATCTTGGGGACTGTTCACCCTTTTCAGGGCTTTTTTATTTACAAATATACACTCAGCAAAAAAACGTCCTCTCACTTACAACTTTTGTTTTCAGCAAACTCAACATGAGTAAATATCTGTATGAACATAAAAAGAATCAACAACTAAGACATAAACTGAACAAAGTTTCACAGACATGTGATTAACAGAAATGGAATAATGTGTCCCTGAACAAAGCAGGGGTCAAAATCAAAAGTATCTGGTGTGTTTCTGTGCAGGTCCAGGACAATCAGCTGTCCTTCCTGTCTCCCTGTAGTCTTTTCTAAGGCATTTCACAGTACAGACATTGCAATTTATAAAGTGGCATTTCTTTTCTGCTCCAGTTGGGTTTTCTTCTTGTTTCCATTTTAGCCAATTTCCTATTTTTGTCCCACCCAATTATGATTATAGCCTTGGTTCCAGATTGTATTTAGTCAGTAAAGCGTCACTGTTTTTGAGCATGGGGACTGTTCAACCTCCTTAGGTCTTTTTTTATTTACAATGATATCATTTGCATGTAAGTATAAAGTACTTTAAAACTTATTATTATTAATAAATTCCATTTTCCTCCACAGTAATTGCGTAGTGAATACTTTTAATCCACATGTATTACTTCCTCCAGCTTCTTTTTGACTGTTTAAAGTGTTTGGAGTAGATTAATTATGAAAATGTTAGCAGCGTTAGCATAGTTAGCAGGCGTGTTTGACGTCCCCCGGAAGCTGTTCTTCTTCTTCGTGGGAGGAGGAGACCGTTGCTTAGTGCCACGTTGATGGAGACCAGTGGGGACGTGGAAATCTGTCTTGAGTCCGTACCCGGGACCCGGTAGCCTCGTCTTCTGTTTTTACAGCCGTTAATCCTCAAAGCAGAACCGAAAGGGGAACTCGTTCGGGCGGAGGCTGTCCGTTTTTGCCACTTATTGTATGTGTGCGTTCATGTAAGAAGCAGAAAAGAAGAAGAAGGTAAGCCGCTTTTATGAAGTGATAAGATACGTGAGTGAGTAACTGTCTCCCCACTGTTATGTGTTGCCTGCACAGGCAGCTAGCAGGCTATAAAACGTAATGTCCCCTCGTAGCTTTAGGACAAGCTGTACCGTGCCCCAGTGTGAGTATGTACAAAAAGTGACAATAAGCTGCAGCCCTTTTCCAGCTTTCTGACTTTAATTCTGATGCTCCTTATTGCCTTTTAATTGGTGCATCAGCTGTTAGCTTGCTGCTAGCTCGTACTGTACTTTTTGTGTTGCTAATGGTAACCTTTAAAATGCAAGAAGTACACTGTGCTGGTTCCCTAGTTTCTATAAAGCTAGACAACGCATGTGTCATTGCTGCAACAGAGCTCCACAAAGCAGTGTGGTAAGTTAATTAAGTGTCAGTCAAAGAAGGCCTGTAACTCTGTAATTACCTAAGTTTATGTATTAGCCTACAGTAGCGGAACTGAATGGTGAAAAAGCAGAATCTGAAAACAACAGACCAACCTGATGCATTGACTAGTTTGCCTTCTCTTAGATTTAAATGACACAGTCTGTCCTAACACAGTAACTTACTTACACTCGGCTGTCAATTTATATTAGGTAAAGCTGGCTAAAACTAAGACAGTCTAATGATAATGATAATAAACTTTATTTATAGAGCACTTATCAAAACAAAAGTACAAAGAGCTTCACAGAGAGAAAGATGAAGTCAAATACCACAGTGAATGATGAAGTACATGAGTGTCAAAAAAAAGAAAAAACAAACAAATAAAACAAGCAGTATAAAATGAAGACAGAAAATAAACAGGAAGCTAAGATGAAATCATGATTTAGTTTCCAATAAAAGGGTGTTTTTTTAGAAGAGAGTTTAAAGAAGACACCGACTCAGACTTCAGATTTCCTCAGGCGGGTTGTTCCAGAGCCTCGGGTCCTGGACAGCAAATGCTCTGTCCCCTTCAGTTTATAGTCTGGACTCAGGGAGAGAAAGAAGATCTCAAACTACACAAAGGCTAATACAACAACCCTACAATAAATCATACCTTAAAGAAGGTTATGGTAAAGAGGTGTTGATTCAACTGTGCTGATGATTAACTGTGTTATATTATAGAAAGAGGTGCTTCTTTTATTTAGTCTCATTGATAAGGGGCGGACAACAAAATAGATATATTAATAAAATAATCAACACCTCTTTAACACAGTCTGAACAAAATCTGAATGTTATACCCTGCATGAAGGTAGGATTTTTACTGCATGGCTGTTGTATTTGACTATTAGTTTTAGCCAGGTGTACCTATAAACTGGTTTCTGCTGTCCGTACTGGCTGTGAAAAGATCCTACTGGGATGACATTGTGATGGGGGAAAAAATCATGCATGTTAAAAGTCATTTGACAAATTAATCAGCTTTATTGGCCAGGTTTGTGTACATGTACAAGGGATTTGACTCCAGTTTTTCGTTGCTCTCAAAGTTCTTAAACAGAAATATATGTAGTTAAAGCCAAGGACAACAAAGCTGGAACAAAGAAACGTAAAGTACAGAGTGCAACACCGAAGTGCTGTCTTGCTTTATATCAAGTGGGATCTTTCAAAATTACTCTTCTCTTTATGTTTAATCCTGGCTCAGCAAGGAAATACTGTCCTGGAAACACAAAGAGATAATTTTATACTAAATACGTAACACTAAATTGTAAAACCCAGCAAATGAGCTCATTTTTATTCATTCTGCCAAAGATACTTCAAACATTGTGTGCTCTGTTATCTGCGGTGATTCCTGCAGACGCCACATGGAGAGGAACAAAAATACAAGTATAATTTACTGTAATTAAATGTGCACTTTTCCCCCTCCCAGGATGAAACTTAAAGAGATCAACCGCACAGCCATCCAGAGCTGGAGTCCTGCACAGCACCACCCCATCTACCTTGCAACAGGTATGAGCGTACAGCAAGCACAGGCCTGCTGCTTCTATCTGGTGTTTTGACAGGGCGTTATATCATTTCAGTCATCTTACTTGTTAGCTTTTTTTTTTAGCTGGAAAAAGACAGAAAGAAATGATCTTACGTTATTCCCAGCACTATACAGTACACATAGATTTTATTTAGTTTATTTGACATTACGATAACTTCAACACTGCCATGGATAACACAGTAAAGTCTGAAACTTTGATGTAAAGATGCAAAGATGCAAGGGGGATCTGGGGTGCAAACAACAGTAATAAAAGTGCAGTCTTTTTTTTTTTTTGCAACCACTTTCCATCCGTTTTAATTGTCTGCACTAAAAAATGCTACAGAATTCTCCATATTATATGTTTTCTCTGATTTATACCAGCAGCAGAATTTCTTTCCTGCTTCAGTTGGATTTCTTCTTGTTTCAATTATTGCCAATTTAGTTTAGTTATATAATATACGTACATTAATTACGTTGTTGTTACTTGTACATGTTAATTCTTAGATATTAGGGATTTCTAACTTGTTTTGTTGAACATTATAATTGCATATTTCATTTGCAGGATAACGCATCACTAACAAAATATAAGGATGTCTTTAAAAGAATGAATGTGGCAAAAGTGTGCTCTCTGATTATTAATCCTGACTTGGCTGCTCTTAAAGGTTATTCTTACAGTTTTCTGTAGTTAAAAGTTAGTCTCTTGATAAATGTCACTTATTCTTCACACTCTGCGAATAACATTTTTACCCCTTAGTGTACTCTTAATGTAATTTTTAGTTTTAGTTTAATAAATACAAGTCTCGGTTCCTGTGCTCTCTTTCTGCAGGAACATCAGCCCAGCAGCTGGATGCCTCCTTCAGCACCAATGCCTCCTTGGAGTTTTTCGAGCTGGACTTGACTGATCCTTCTCTGGACATGAGGTCATGTGGCACCTTCTCCTCCTCTCACAGGTACTGAAAGCTGCTGACTGACTTTCATGTAGTTGACTTTTCCCTTTCAGTTTATCTGTTCATCACACACGTCACCTGTCTCCCCTGCAGATACCACAAGCTGGTGTGGGGTCCCTATGGAATGGATTCCCAAGGTAACCCATCTGGGGTCCTTGTTGCAGGAGGCGAGAACGGCAACGTCATCCTGTACGACCCTGCAAAGATCATGGCTGGAGAGAGCGACGTGATCATTGCTGAGAGTGACAAGCACACGGGACCAGTGAGAGCTCTCGACGTCAACCCGTTCCAAGTATGATCCGTTTTACTCCAGTGTCGTTTTCCTTCACTCAGTTTAAAATTAAATACAAAAGCTAATTTTGTATTTTGTCCTCTGCTGCAGACAAACCTAGTTGCATCAGGTGGGAACGAGTCTGAAATCTATATCTGGGATATGAATAACTTTGACTCTCCAATGACACCAGGACCTAAAACTCAGGTAGTTTTAAAAATTCATTTTACATAATCTGTGCCATCTTGTGCAGGTGAATAACATTTTTAACACTTTGGTTGACTGTAATGAATGTATAATGACATAAAGAGCTTCTGTTTTTGTCTTAAAGCCTCTGGAGGACATCAGCTGTGTGTCTTGGAACAGACAGGTACAACACATCCTGGCCTCTGCCAGCCCGAGTGGCCGAGCCTCAGTGTGGGACCTTCGCAAGAATGACCTCATTATTAAAGTTAGCGACCACAGCAACCGAGTACGTAGTTTCTTTTGCACTCAGATTAACACATGTTGTCTTGGATAAATTTTCTCACAATCCCTTGGTGCTGTCTGCTCACAGGAAACTGTCTGCTTTTGTGTCTTTGCTTTTAGATGCATTGCTCTGGGCTGGCTTGGAACCCAGAAGTTGCCACTCAGCTTGTCTTGTCCTCGGAGGACGACCGGATGCCGGTCATCCAGATGTGGGACTTACGTTTTGCTACCTCTCCTCTCAAGATTTTAGAGAATCACACACGGTAAACACCCCTCTTAAATTTGGCACCAAGGCAGCGTAAATCTTTCCTTTTCCTTAAAATAAATATCATTCAAGGACAACAATTAATTGATCCTACTAATGAGCATTATCTGTGTATCCAAAGCCTGATATCTCTTCTCCCTCTGAGCCATAGAGCTCCATTGTTGCCCAAAAACTATTAAAAACACATCAGTGAACCTCACTGCTGCACTGGATGACAAGTTCCTTCATCACCGTGAAACACACTCACCAGAGCACCACATGTAGATTCATCCATTGCTGAAAATAGTCCCCAACAAATACGCTATTTCCTCCTGTTTGAGGGAAGTTGCTAAATTCTAAAGTGACCAGCTGTTTATGGAAATTATTTAGCTTTTTTTTAATGAAACTCTTTAGTTTTATCAGAAAGTACCGAGAGACAGACTAAGATATTTCTGGTTTTAGTTTTTTTTCATCAGATTTGTTGACGGTATAGAATATTTCCGTATCGCTTAAAAATCATGTGGCTTTTTAACACATAACTGGGCTGTTCTTATACACAGGGGTGTCCTGGCCATCGCCTGGAGTTTGGCTGATCCTGAGCTGCTCCTGAGCTGCGGGAAGGACAGCAGGATCCTGTGCTGGAATCCAAACACAGCAGAGGTAAAAGTTTACTGTACATGTCATTTATACGTAGGTTACTGACACAACCAAAGTAGGAAGAAAAACCTGGTCTACTGTTATCCCTGTGATGATAGTGAATCATCTGCTTGAATCTTCAGGTTCTGTACGAGTTGCCCATCAGTAGTCAGTGGTGCTTTGACATCCAGTGGTGCCCCAGGAACCCTGCGGTGCTGTCGGCTGCAGGCTTTGACGGACACATCGACATCTATTCCATCATGGGAGGCAGCAACCAGGCGCAGAGCCAGAGACATGCTGACCAGGTGAGATTAAATCTCCTATGTGTGATATGGACAGAGGGCAGTTGTATAAACAAGAGGCAATCTTCATATGTTTATCAATCAGTGCAATTATAAGATACTCTGAGGGGATGACAGGCTAAGAAAATATATTCAGAGAATGTGCGCTCAAAGAGATTTCTGCAAAATCTGTGTGAAAATAAACTGTAACCTAGTGCACTTGTGTAGGCAAATTGTTTCTGAAGCCTTTTTTGTTCTCTTTACATACCTCAAATTAAATGCTCTGACACAAAAATAAAAACAACACCTACCTGCTTACTCATGACGCATGAAAATGTGTTTTTGGGGAGTGGGTTTGGAGGGAGGCCTGAAGGGAGTGGGGTGGATTTTTTTGAGTGAATACTTTCAAAATGTAGTTGTCTCTAGGTAGTTTCTCCAGCGCTGCCTACCTCAGCTTTAAGGGCACAACATTCGATTGCCAGCACGTTGAAGATCCGAGTATTTTCTGGGTAAACTGTTATTCTGCAGATTACTGCAGTATTGACCGAAAGTCGGGAGAAAGACCAGAAATGGAACAAACAACAAAATGAAAGTATCGTGATAAGATGTCATTGTCTTCTTTTATATTTTGCAACTGTTTCTATGTTATTATTGATGCCTTGTTAAATACTGTGTGATGGCTTGGTGCGGTTGTTTAGAGCTGCACATCATGAACACGAAGATATCTGGCATATAGATCATCATGCCTTTGTGTTTACCTTGACTCTGGGTGTCTGTTACAGATTAGCAACTCGTTTGGGAACATGGATCCTTTTGGAACAGGACAAACTTACCCCCCTCTGCAGCTGCCCCAGACTACTGCGCCTCCAGCTACAGTCAACCCCCTGAAGAAGCCACCAAAGTGGATCCGCAGACCAGTTGGAGCCTCGTTTGCTGTGAGTCATGTGTCTTTTAATTTTCACATTGAGGATTGAGCGTCTTTGTTTTACCTTCTTAAACACTCAATGTTGTTCTGGCTTTTGTTCACTTCAAGTTTGGTGGGAAGCTGGTCTCTCTGGAGAACACAAAGCCGAACCCTCAGCAGCCTCAGCAGCCCACTTCACATGTTGTACATGTCAGCCAGGTTGTTACAGAAACAGCCTTTCTGAAGCGCTCCGATCAGCTGCAGGCCACTCTGAGTGCAGGCAGCTTTGTGGATTTCTGCCAGGAAAAGATCGATGCCGCTGAAAATGAGTTTGAAAAGACCGTTTGGTCTTTCCTCAAGGTAGGAAATTCAGAAATAATCTTTTTCTAGAACAATCTGAATAAAGTTGAACATATACAGCTTTCAATAAATAATATTTTAATTCTTTAAGTTGTTTGTGTGACATTTTTTTTTTTTTTTTTCAGGTTAATTTTGAAAGTGATATCCGCAGCAAGTACCTGGAACTCCTGGGGTACAACAAAGAGGAACTAGCCTTAAAGGTCAGATATTTTTTACAACATTTTCTGTTTAATACTTTCATCAAGTGTCTTTCAGTACAGCTTGTGATAACTGTGTCCTTTTTGTTGTCAGATTTCAGCAGCGCTAGAGGAAAAGCCTGCTGGCCCTCTGCAGGTGAGTTTTTGTAGAGCATAATTCTCATGACGTATTTTAAAGGAATAGTTTCACATTTGGTTCTTGTCTTCACTCTTGCCGAGAGTTAGATGAGAAGATCGATACCACTCATATCGGTCCATTAAATATCAATCTAGAGTCAGGAGATTATTAGCTGGCATAGTAATTGTTAACAGGGGGAAACAGCTAGCTCGGCTCTGCCCAAAGTTACCTCCTTAAGCTCACCAATCAACATGTTATATCTTTGTTTGTTTAATCCACAAAAAAACCGAAGTATTAATTCCCAGTAAAGGATGTGTTGGACTAATATCTTGGCCGGCTGCAGTAACTTCTGGAGTGGTAACGTCGAGACTCCAGCTAAGACTTGAGGAAGTTGTTGCACATGACGAAGAAATAGTCATGTTTTGTGTGGATTAAACAAACAAGATATAACATGTGAATTAGTGTGCATTAAAGGTTTTGTTACCTTTGGACAGAGCCACTAGCTATGCTGTTTCCTCATCTGTTGTCTGTAGCTTCATATTTAATGGACTTCATTATCGCACACATGAATACAGTCTATTATACACAATTAACATGGTATTGCACAAGTAGATAGGCACTGCCACATATCAGTAATTGTTGACTAAAATCAGAAAGAAATATGAGTAGTTCTGAGAACGACGCAAATAAAATCAAGGACAATAAATGAATACATATATTTTTTTATCAGATCCAGTTTGATGATAAGCCACCACTGTTTATTGTTGAAGAAATACTGTGAGCCAGGTTCAGGTGTGAAGAAGTTTCAGAGACTGATGAAGACTTAGCATGGTTTATTGACCCTGGCCGAAATGCCAACACCATATCTGAAGGATAACATCTTTTGGTCCCTGTTTCTGTCTTCCCCCAAGTGCCTGTAGGTTTCTTAAGTCATCTTTAGCTGGCCTTAACCTAGAACAACAGATCTATCTGATGTTTATTATCCAATGCTGCGTCATATTGGAATCTGTTCTATCCAGTAGTTGTTCTCTGATCTGTGGAGCCAGTAAGTTCTTGTAACGATTCTTGTAAGACTCAACCTTGTGAGATTCCCAGAGAACACTGATATCTGCTAGCCTGACGCCTGAGCTACTGTCTCTACCTTATCAGTCGAACTGTTGTCTGTCTAACAAGGACAGTTACATGAGAGAAATAACTAGAGCTGGAAGGTCAGTGAACACTAGTGGGGTCAGCTAATGACTCCAAGCTGACCTGCCCTGTTACATCAATTAAGACGCCTAAGAATATTCTTTAACATTTATTACAGCGTACAGAGATTTTTACAAGTTATGTGATGCAGTCGTTAGGTGTTATTTGAAAAACTTCAACAAGTATGAACACAAAACCAGTGGATGTCTTTTAAATCCACAACAAGCAAGGGTGTCCCTCCCCAGTTAGTAGAAATTCTTCCAGATTGCTCATTACCACACTAAACTACTCTCATTTGTTCCTGCTCACTGTGCCGTTCACATTCTCTCACTGACAGCACAACAAAACTCTCTGATGACTGTTTTCAGCAATTCATGCTTCAGTTCTTGGCTGAAATGCTAAAAACTGTTGGTCTCTGCCTTACATTTTGCAATAAGGAAGTGTTGCAAGTATTCATAAAGATGAAGCCTTATCTACAAATACTACTTCACTTTTTGAAAATACTGAGAGGAAGCTGAAGCTTTCACTCTTTTCTGTGGATGTTGATGGTCTTTGTGAACTGCGCCCTCTCGTCTGTTTATATACCTGGGCGCTGTTTCAGAAAGCAGGTTTAACAAACTATGAGCTTAAACCTGAGCTCTGAGTTGACTGATTATTTATGTTAAAACGCAGGAGTGGAGGAAAGAGTCGATACGACAATATTACATTTTATACAGCGCTGCTCATTCATCATTTACCACACTGGGATTTCCTTGATGAATGATAAAGTTCTGGAGTTCTCCTATAGCCCATTACATTCATTTTAAATAGGCTACAGGCCTGTTTATTCAGCTGTAACCCGACGAGACAAAATGCTGGTGGCAATAACTGAAGATGAAAATATTAATCGAACAGATTAGACATAGATTAGGCTATAGCCTACTCATGGACCTGTGATTCTTGGCTAAAGCCACAGTCAGACCCAGCAGGTTAGCCTATTACTGATTTTTTGCAGTGGGAAATGTGTCTATAGGTTCAAACTGACTGTAAAGTTGTAGATATCTGTTACATTAATAAAATCTTGCTCATTTCGTATTTTCTGAAGTACTTTAAAAACACATTCAGACTGTGCAGCAAATAATAAAAAATTCACTTTTAATCAACTTAATTTGTTTCAGCTGCAGCACAGTTATCCTCACTAGACCATATATATATATATTTACATCATATCCAGTTGAACTATGATAGGAATGTTCCGATCAGTGCGACTACAATATCAAAAATTACCGTTGATTTAACAGTTTTATACAGATTAGTGATCACTGCAGTGATGTAGCTCATGGTAAGTGTTTAAGTTAACTGTTGCCAACCTGACAGCTGCCTTAATGCCCGCAGACTCGCTGTGTTATAAAGAAGGACAGTGTATCCTACGGATTTTATTCTGCGCTGAGGATAAATGCACGATGTGCTGAGAGAAGAGACAAGATGTCCATACATCGATGACAGATTGATCATAAAAGCTGTCATGTTCAAGATCATGTTTGGTTAAAAAAAGTATTGATATTTCTAAAGACGTAAATGAGTTCAGATATGTGCTTTGATATGGACAGTATGAATGAGGAAATGTCAGACAGCTTCTTCAGGCTCCACAGGAGGGGAGCAGTCAGAGAGAAACTCAGAGTTTGTTGAAGTAAACCTCCTCCTGAGCAGGTTAGGTTCACAGTGTAAGTTGCCGGGGTTACTGATCTAGAGTTTATCTAATCTCGGTCTCTGAAACAGAAAACCCAGAGTTTCCTCATCTCAGGCTGAACTTACTCAAGAGTTTTCACAAAGCCCTGTTTCCACGTCTGAACTCAAACCTGACCCTGACTCCAGCGTAAAATAAATACTTAGTGTTGAGTTTTTCTTCAGTCTGAGGTTTTCTGGCTCTGTTCCTAAACTGTTTTTTATGCCAACCACTGTTTGAAGGCCTCCATCCAGTCATCTTAAGTGTATCAAACAACCGATCCCGAGCTTTCATTATACATAAAAAGAAACAGCCTGGCCTTTAGTGAGCTGATCCTACAGTGTCTGAGTTTAGTTTTTTTCTAATTCTAACCTGTTGGTGCACAGATAGATTTTTTTTTTTACCTTGAATTGTATTTTAATTTTAGCTTCACATATCAAATGCATCATTCCAAAAATGCCAATTTGCAGTCCACATTTTCTCCAGCACTTGTTTTACCCGACCGGGCTCCATTTTACTTTTACTTGTGGCTGCCAGAAGTATCATGTTTATTACTTTTCATTTCAATTGGTCAACAAATGCACCTCCCTACACATTTCTCCCCAAATTTTTAATGATATCTCTTTTAATTTAATTTCAGCTTTTGATTTCTTGTTCATTTTGGAGGTAAAATGGAATCATAGTCCCTGACTTTGACCCTATATCTTCCCTTAATATTCAGGTGGAAGTGCCTGCTCCAGCCAGCCTGCAGCCTTTAGCAGACCTCAGCCTCGTGCCACCTGCTGACAATCCTGAGGTAGCGTTCGACATGATTGCTGCAGCAAACCTTCAGCCAGAAGCCACAGCGGAACTGGACTCCAATCCTGAGGCAGCGTTCGACATGATTGCTGCAGCAAACCTTCAACCAGAGGCCACACTGGAACTGGACTCCACTCCTGACCCTGAGACTGAAGAGCCAGCAGCAGAAGATCAAGAGGACGCTCTTCCAGAGGAGGAAGCAGAGGAAGAGGAGATCCCCTTGGAGGAGGTAAACCTTCATCACTGCACATTTGCATAGATCCTGTCTTCTAGCTCAGTTGAATTACCTTCAAAATTACTGTCGTGTTTCATCTGATGTAACGGTTAAAGGCCCTGCTCATCATAATAAACGCACGCTGGTGATTTTAATTATTCTGGTTGATTAGACCTTTTCTCAGGACTTGTACAGACTGGGTCCATCCCAGTACCCACACCTGCGGTATTTGTAGTCAAGTAGCTGCTTGCTTGACGTATTTATGGTAACTGCTACAGTGCCCCTCAAGAACCGTAGCTCACTGAGACACGATTAATCAATGAGAACATCCGTCAAAATATATGGTTCACTTAAGCTGGCAGATGCCTTGTTGGTTGAATTTGATTTCCACATTGTGAACAAACAGGTAGAATCAACTAGATCAGTATAGATTAAATTAATTAAATCAAGTTATCTAGAACCATGCAGGTATACTGTGCGTGAAAGAGACATAACATGATACCATTTTTGAATCATTTCTGTCTGCTAAACTTTTTAGGAATCAAATCATTGAATAAAGGTACAAAGTGTAAAATACGGCCAGAATTTTTGTTTTAAACATTCAAAAAATTAGCTAACCTTATCAACAGAATGTGAAGAAGTACATGTAAAGGCGCCCTTCCGCCAAAAACCAAACTGGTGTGGTGCAGTCGACTGTGGTGAATTGTGGGATACTTTGAGCTCTGAATACAACACCAAGAGTGAATCAAGTCTGGGTTAAGTTGGCAGCGTGTTGGCATTTTTCAAACATGGGACACACTTGTGTTCTACCTGCTGGCTTTTGAACAGTATTCTTTGGTGTCTTAGTTGATGTAACAGAGAAAGGTAACTGACCTTCCAGCTCTAGTTATTTCTGTCATGTAACTGTCCTTGTTAGGGAGACAACAGTTAGACTGATGGTGTAGCTCAGGCGCCAGGCTAGCAGATATCGGTGTTCTCTGCGAATCTCACAAGGTTGAGTCTTACAAGCATCTTTAAAAGAACTCACTGGCTCCACAGATTAGAGTACAACTCCTGGATTGTAATAGATTCCAATATGACGTAGCATTGGAGAATAAATATCAGATAGATTTTTTCTTCTAGGTTAAGGCCAAAAGATGTCATCCTTCAGATTTGGTGTTGGCATTCAATGTGTTCACATGTTGTATGCTGACACAGTATCTCCTCGGCTGGGCTCAAAAAACCATGCTGTGTTAAGACTTCATCAGTCTCCGAAACTTCTTCACACCTGAACCTGGCTCACATGATTTCTTCAAAACACTTCAGTGCTCACAGCGGTCTTGAGACCACAAGTTAGGTCTCTGAAACAGACCCACTGTGCTTGAGGGACATGTTGGGCAGTCAGCTATGCTCACATCTCTCCTGCTACTATAGTTAACATCACAACAACAGCATGTCTTGGCCAACTAGAAAGTAAGCTGAATGCCCGTCAGCTAGACATGTAAAATGTAATGTGACCTGCAGGGTGCAGGCTACTTTACTTGTTTCCAATTTACAGAGCCAGGGCTGAGTACAAACAAAAAAACATGTATTGGATTAGAATCACCAGTAAGGGTAACAGATTAAATTATTGTTTCTTCTTCTTCTCACTTTGGGGTAAATAGTTTCACAGTTTCTTGGTTTTATTTTCATCATATAACTGATATCTGCATGGTTAGGATCATTGAAATGAGTCTGTATCTTGCAGAACATGTGGGTAGGAAAAGAAGAGTGAACTTAAGACATGACGGGATGTTTCTCTGGTGTTTCAGGAGAAAACGGCACGAGTGGAGGAGGAGCCCAGTCCTGCTGAGACCTCAGCTGCAGTTGAGGAGCCACCTGAGGTCCCAGCTCCAGTTCCAGCTCCTGCTCCGTCTCCAGCTCTAGCTCCAGCCAATCCAGAAGGACTCACTCTCAGCATCAGTCAAGGTGACAACTCTCAACTTTTTATGACATAAAACTACAGCAGCAGATTTTACTGAATGTCACCCTCAGCTAACCAGTTACAAATGACCTGCGTTTTTAATAATTGTAAAATATTTATCCTGGAAGATGTGGACGGGCTGATCACACAGGCCCTGCTGACCGGAGACTTTGAGGGCGCTGTGGACCTCTGTCTTCATGACAACCGAATGGCAGACAGCATCATCCTGGCCATCGCCGGAGGGTCCGAGCTCTTAGAGAAGACCCAGAAAAAGTATTTTACGAAAACACACAGCAAGATAACCAAGGTAACAGTAAGGCGACTGTTTTTACTGACAGTTTATGAGCTTGTGAGAGTTTGTTGTCAATGATAAAACCATGTGTTTGTCCTGCAGCTGATCAGTGCAGTGGTGATGAAAGACTGGCACGACATCCTGAAGACGTGTGACCTGCAGAACTGGAAGGAGGCTCTGGCTGCGGTCATGACCTACGCTCAGCCGGAGGAGTTCTCGTCCCTCTGTGGTAAGTTTACATGCATATTGTTGTTTGATAGACCTCACTAGACCACAGCGTTGCTTTTTTCTGTTTTATTATTCAAACTGACATACAGCCTGTACTCCTCTCTCGGTTGTGAATTTGTGTTCTTTAACTGAACTGTTTGTTAGACCTTCTCGGGGGCAGACTAGAGGCAGCAGAGGACGCACAACTGCAAGCCCAGGCCTGTCTGTGTTACATCTGTGCTGGAAACGTGGAGAAACTTGTGGCTTGTTGGACCAGAGCACAGAACGGACACTGCCCACTTTCTCTCCAGGTGTGTTGAGATGGTGACTCTGGATCTTAAACCTGCACTGGTGGATTTCTTTAGACACTTGGGGGCAGCATCTCTGTCCATCTGATGAATTCAAATCTAATATTTACTCACTTCTAGCTCTGTTGTTTGTCTCCACCAACTCCTCAGAGAATTACCGGGTTCTTTGGCTGCGTGTTGCTGCACTGTGTTTACCAGCTACTCGCTAACTTTGTCTGTTATGGGAGCAGTGAGAGTGAATCAAAACAGTAAAGTTTGGACAGCTAAACAATGAGCTGAAACTCATTATAAAGCTATAGAGGAGCTGCAGATTCAGGTGATAATCCTCTGTATTCATCGCAATGAGTGACCCCTCTCACACTGTCACATTGCAGTGATACATTTACATTATAGAAATATCGATTAGAGCTGCATTAAAGCTGCGTGTATGTGTTTACCCCCAGGGGGAAATTCACTTGTCACAGCAGCAGAACAGACCACACAAGAAGTACTAACGTAAAAGCATGACCTTTAAACATGTGCATGCATACAGTGTGCAAATTGCTGTAAGATGTGCAAAATGGATTTAATAAATTAAAAAGATGTAGTGCACTTAGCTGTAAGTTACAGAGAATGTGATTGTAAGTCCAGTTAGAGTTCAGTAGGACCTCAGCAGCCTCCCAGTCCAATGATGTCACTGTGAGGGGGATATTAAGCTTAAATTAATCAGGGGGTTTGAAACATCTCCAAATGAGTAGACTTTATAGAGACGCAGAATGCGAAAGAAGTGGTCAGATTTTGTGTTTTCAGCTTGTTCTCTCGCTCCCAAGTGACCAAAAAAAGTCTGTTAATGCTGTTTGGATTTTATTTTTAGTCATGCTGATGTGCTTTATATTCCTCAGGACCTGGTGGAGAAGGTGGTGGTGCTGCGGCGTGCAGTGGAGCAGACCCAGCGCTCCGGTCCCACTGCTGTTGGCATCCTGCTGGCTGAGAAGATGAGCCAGTATGCCAGCCTGTTGGCCTCCCAGGGCAGTCTGTCCACCGCCATCACCTACCTGCCTGACAATTCCAACCAGGTATGCAACACATCAGGACTTGGCTGCACCAGCTTTTCCATCATCCATTGTTAAGTTTGTGTGTTGAATTCTTCCTAAATTCCTATGAAGCCTTTAGTAAAGTAGGAACAAGTTGCAGGAAAACATTTTTTCCTTCACTCAGTTGAAATTTCAACCCACTATGTAAACAGGAAGTCACTGTAGTTTCACAAGCTGTCACAGACCTGTCAAAAATAACTGTTTTAGGGAAGTCAAAGTGTTTAATTGTATATGAATACATACAGAAAAAGGTATTTCTGAGTAAGCAGTATTCATGCAGTTTTTAATTGGTGGGAAATATCTGATTATGCTAATCTAACCGACATTATGTGAGCGTTAAATCTGACATTATTAGCATAATGTTTTGTAATTTGAGGTATATTGTTTTATTTTTGGGAAATGTGATTTAAAATAATATTCAATAGCATTTTCAGTGCCAGTCACACAGTATTCTTGCTGGATAACATAATGTTTGTTATGTTTTTCTATCTGTTTGCGGGCTGTCAGGGGACGTTATACACCTATAAACTAAAAGTGGGATTGTTTCAACGGTGGATTGTGCTGCAGGAGGATGTTCAGTTCTTTTTTAGTTTGTTTCAGTCAGCACTATCACAGCAACATATTGGAAGCTTTGTCACTACTGCAGCTGCAACAGCTAGAAGTGTCGATTTTAAGCTAAAACTTAAATTGACTTATTTTTTTATAATATAACTAGTCTGTTTGAGAGATGGTGCAGCTGACTCCTGGTGTGAAGTTTACTTAAGTAATAATGAGACTAGCCTAAGTTCACGTTTCACATTTCACTTTACTCATTTGGACCATACAGGTTGCCATACAGCAGCTTCGGGACCGTCTCAGTCGGGCTCTGGGGCAGCAGGCGGTGGCTCATGCAGCTCCGGTACAAACCCAGAGACCTCAGTCTCGGCTACCTGCCCCGACACCGGCTCAGCACGGTTCAGCCTTGCCCCGACATCCGTTCACCCCGGTCCAGCCCGCCTTGGTGCCTCAGGCCCCTGCAGCAGCTCCAGTACCCGTGCCTACACCTGCTGCCTCCGGCCCAGCACAGCCGCAGTATTACCAGCCAGTATGTGTTTCCACAGTGTCACATAACAGCGTTCACACAAGTTTTTACTGTTCTTAACCTTGACGTAATCAGTCTCATAAATCTGAATCTGTGTGAAACCTGGTGTTAAAACATTTTATCGTTAGACATCAGGATCCACACAGATTTAGGTCTTTAGCATCTACAGTTCACTAGGGATGGGTTCCAGTAGCTGGTTCACACTTGGCAAAATACTGGTTAAGCTCCGACACTAACAAATCTCTTATCAAACGTTTTCAGTTAAAATGAAAAGTGTGACTGTTCTCTGGTTAATCTGCTCTTTGCAGCTGGTGTCTGTAAATTTCTGACAAAGACTGTTGGAGAGTGAAAAAACGCATCACTGTGTTTTTGTAGTTCCACATAGCGGAGACTCTTCTTTAGAGAAATGATGAGCTGATCGCCTCACGTCAATTTGAGAATATCCCTCTTTTCAATTTCATTCATATCAACATTTTAATCCGACTAAATTAATAGTTGTGATTCAGGACCTTCAGTATTTGGAGCTGGTGTAGTACAGGAAGCTACAGCTGTTAAAGCTGCTGTGCAGAACTTTTTGTCTCCCCTTTCTGGTAGAGAGAGTATTTACACAAATGCTATTGACGCGTGGGCATGACGCATTCTTACAGGTGAGCTCGTGTTTGAAAATGGTAACAAAATTATAGACATTTCTAAAGTGACAAGACAATAATAATTAATATTCCATTATTTAGGCAGGGCAAATGTAATAGCTACATAGCCTACTCCAAATACTTTACAAATACCAAACAGATGCGACTTCATGTTTGCGCATATTCCCTTCTCTTCTGTCTGGCGAGGAAAGTGAAAGGTATGACTGCATACAATACAACATTGCCAAAGCATATAAATACAAACAACACAATCATAATAAACGAATTAAATGTCCACTCCAATGGACGTTTTCTTCTACAGCAATGGCGGATTGTGGAGCTCTCTACGTGTTTCTGGGTTGCTCCACTCTTCAGCTCTGGCAAACCAATCATTGCTGGTTGATGCAAACGGCATCTCTGCACGGGAATTTCACCACAAACACCTGATCAAAAAACTCTTCGAAATGCAGAGACTTACCTGGCGGGGATAGGTTTAATCAGAGAACTCGTTTGATAAGGTCTTGAATCTAACGAACGTTTAGTTATATATTCCACACTTCAGCTTAAATGTAAAGCTGAAGTCTGCCACTAAAACCTGTAGTGTTTATACCTTCTCAGCCAATAGAAGGCGATTACACAAATTATTTATCCTTCAGTTGCTTACATGTAGAACCCTGATAAGATTTGATAAGGGATCTAAAGGATTTTGTACTGGATTTGAATTTGATGAAATGCTATCAGACCCCATCCCTACCACATCCTAACTAGCCACTAGTGCTCATTGCACTTGTTTGCTGTTGTGTTGTAGTCATTTCGTTGATTGGATTTCCATTGTAGCCAGGATTTAAATCGCATGCTGATTCCTGAATGTACTCGTTATATATTAATGATGAAAATGTACAACATTTATTTTTTGGGGGGAGGGAGTTGAGTTGTAATTTGAACCCTGGCTCTGGTGTGTTTGGATTGTGGTAATGTGCGGGACTCCCCCCACACCCCCCCACCTCCCACCCCCCCATGCTGCGGCCATCATTGGTATGTGCCGTGTGTCTCTGTGTGCTCCAGGTGAGGGCTGCCTCCACTGTCACCTCCTGGAGTAACCAAACTCCCACAGCCCTCCCCAATGCCCCTCCTCCTCTTCAAACTGGCAGCGCCTCAGACCAGCAGGTATACTGACCGCCCACCCGACCTCGACACACACCTTTGCTGATGCTTACAGATTACACAGCTTACAGTTCATTGATCAGATAAATACCTTATACCCCAAATTCTATTTGGCTGCTGTCGTTTGTCCTTACCTGCCTCTCCCCATCGCCACCCCGCATCCTGTTGATACCGTGATGCATTCACTGTCTACTCTCTTTCGTTTGTCTCTCTTGCACTCAGATTATTGTGATTTGACGCTAGAGATATCACACACACAGAGACGATAATCAGAGGATAGTTGTCTATCTTTTGTTTTGGAATATGGTTTCAGATTGTTTTTGTATGTTTTTGCAGATGGAGCCTTCAAACCCCATGTACGGGATGCCACCCTCCGGCACAGCTGCTGCACCTCCACCCTCCTCCACTCCTGCATACATAATGTCCCATCAGTACCAGCGTAAGTGTTTTACATATCCTACCGGAAGAGTTAGCCGTGTTTCACACAAGAGTTATTGACTTTAGAATGAAATCTTTGATACGGAGAGAAAAGCACTGTTTCATACTAGAGTCTGAGGTTAAATGTCATCGAGCAACCTTGTCTCCTAAAAATGAAGTTTCTGTACAACTCATTTGTTGGGGCAATTTATGTATTCACTCCCAATGCAAAATGTTCGTACTGAATGTATCGTTTTCATGGTCAACAACTTAATCAACAGTTACCAGCAGCTAGCCGGAGAATGAACCGGTCTGACCTGTAGCGTTAAAGTATTTTTCCTTCTTGATGTTTGGGCAGACAGGAACTTCTTCCTGTGTTTGCTTTCTTGTTCCTGCATTCCTAACCAATGCGCTGTATGAAATGAAAGTAACAGGAAAACGTAGCTGTTAAAGCTGCACCAGAATTCAATTCACTGCCGTCACACCAGCCCAAACAAACCGATCCAAACAGGTTAGGTTTGAAAGCACCTTTAGTAGCCTGAACCTAACTACACGTGGGACGCAGGACTGTGTGTCAAGCTGCTGTGCTTTGTACATCCAACCATTAACTCTGACCTCAGAGGCTGCAATTTTTAGGCAAAGTGACTAAGCAGTATATAAACTTTATTCGTAGAAGACAGGGTTGCATCAGTAGGTGGCACATGAACAACCTTCTTCTCTCTTCTTTAAAACACTGACAAGCATTTCTTTTTAGAAATGTTTGACCCTGCAACACCTCATCTCCTTTATGCTATTGTTCTCATTAACAGAAGATGAGAATGTCTTTAACATAATATGTTTATCTCTTTGCCTGTTGAGTCTTTTGTGACCTACAAGCTAAACATAAAGCATGTTAGCATGTAACTAGTCTTTATCTGTTTATTACAAGTCTGTACTGTTGCATGATACAGTTAGTTAATAACATGCGGCAGTTTTTCACTAACAGCATCTGTTGAATCCTGTGTGACTCCCAGCCTACCCCCAGGTCAGCCAGTACCCCCATGGAGCTGGGGGGGCGCCTTTCTATCAGCCTCTTCAGTACTCCTCTGCTGCTCCTCCTCCTGCAGAGCCTCCTGGCTTTCTCTCTCAGTACACACAGCCTGTCTCCTCTCAGCCAGCACATCCGGTCTATCCCAGGCAACCTCCCATCAGCCAGTGCCTGTCCTCCTCTCCTCCCTCCCATCCTCCTTTCTTTCCGACTGCCTCCTCCTCTTATTCCGCTCCTCCGTCCTCCGGAGCATCTTTTCAGCATGGCGGACCGGGATCTCCTGTGTCGTACATGCCTCTTCCTCCACCGAGCGGAGTCTCAGGTACACAGCTAGACCATGACCCCGAGCTGATCCCCGCCTCTCAGAGAACAGGTCTGCATGCCTCTGATCATCCTCATCCTGTGACTGTCCTCCTCACAAACTCACAGTTATCTTTGAACTATATGTTCAAAGATAACTGTGGTCCGAGTTTCTAATTTTCTGTAATAACAGTTTTTAGTATGAGGGCGTCTTTAACGTGCTGCCCAACTCCATACAAGATTATATGAAGTATGAATCCTGTGGTGTGCCACTAGTGTTGAATTACAATAATTTCATTTATTAAAAACTTCACAAAAAGCTTTCATGAATGAATCAATTAAATATGCATTTCAAAGAATACTTTAATACACGTCAAGTGAAAAAAGTTGCAAAATGTATTTTAGGAAAGGCCTTAAAATGTTTCTCTTATGTGTCAGTCATTTGACTCCTGTTTTAATATTTACAGATTCCTTTTTAAAATCAATCAATAAGTTGTCCTTTAATAGCAGAGTAAGAATATACATTTTAATTGTTACATTTTCTCCTCACTTTTTGACTGTAATTTGATGAATGCATCATTTAAATATAAAAATCATCATATATAATGAATGGCTTTTATTTATCATGTCTGTATTATTATAAATAGAATCTGTAAAAGTGGCATATGGTGGACGGTGGCATAGATCGATTATGTTTTGGAAAAGATGGCAGGGACAGTAAGCAGTCTGGTTTATAAAAACAAACCTCTTATTATATTCTATACTAAAAGGCCTAGGAACTTAAAATGATCACTATAAAAACCTGTATATACTATGTGTAACTATAAGTCTCTGCCTTTTTCAGCAAGATGACTCAGGACATTTTTATTTATTGACTCAAGAATAAAGGTCATCATTGTCTAATTAGTTCATCAACTTCCTGCACACATGATGTCCCAGACCAGACTTAATATAGATATTAATCACATTTAAATCATGTTTTTAAATTGCACACAACTTAAATTAAAGCTGATTGCTGTTTGGATTAAAACCAGCTTTCTTTGGAATAGAGTGAAATGCTACAGGAAGAGATCACGGTTATAGTTCAAACTAAATATTGCTACAGTGCCCCGTTTCTGAAACAAATTTGCATGGCTTTTTTTCCCGGTTGGTAGCACACATTGGTTGATGGACTGAATCACTGAACTTTAACATCTGTGAGAAATTTGTCTTAAAGCTACAATGAAGATGTTTATATGATTATTACATTATGTTAATCAAATAAAATTCATACAATCAATGCAACACTGTAGATTTTAAGTGAGGCTTTAACGGAATCTCTCGACATTTTGGAAAACACACGTGTTAGATGAGAAGATCAATACCACTCTCATGTCTGTACCCTGTAAAGCTGCAGTCAGTTAGCTTAGCACCAAGAAATAGTGTTGTTTAATACAGCATTAAACATAAAGATAGAATATGTTGATTAGTGATCTGTTTTTCCAGTCATTATGCTAAGCTAAGCTAACGCCTGTAGCTTCATATTAAGCTTACAGACAGACACAGATCTTCTCATTTAACTCTCAGCATGAAATTGAATATGTGCATTTCCCAAAATGTCAAACTCGTCCTTGAAATGCTGTGAGTTTTGTGATCAAATTTTTGGACACATTTCACACTATAAAATATAGACTGAACGCTGGTAGTGTGAGAATGAGTGAATGATTAGCGTGTTGTTTTCTTTCTGCAGGGCCTCAGAATGGCTGGAATGACCCTCCGGCCCTGAGCAGAGCATCAAAGAATAAGGTCTGTCAGTGGAGACAGTACACATTATGTAAATCTATGACAGATGAGGACGTTGCATGTTTTAAATAACATGTCTTTGCCATCATTCAGCAGGTTCGGGAGAACTACACCCGTCCTGCCCCCATCACTGCTCCCATCATGGCTCCGCTGGGCGCTGACCCTGTGGCCCAACCGGCCTCCTCCGGGCCCCCTCAGGCCATGGTCCAGGGCCAGCACGGTGCCCAGCTCCCGTACTCAAGCATGCACCAGCAGCAGCTCTCCCCTCCACCCATGAACCCTGCAATGCCTAAGACCAGTATGGAGGGGGCACCAGGAGCACCTACTGGAGATGTTATACAGGTAAGCAGTTTTCCATAGATACTGACACAAAAACTACAACGTACGAGTTTTTTTTCATTTGGAAATATTATAAAAGAAATGGTTTTCTGTGATCAGGACCAAAATAAATATTCTGAGCTTTTGTGGCTTGCAATACGTCATTTTAAAAGATCCTACTTGCAGATTCATTTTTTTAAAGTTTTAAGTCTGCTGCTTATTTATTGTGTTAAAATGTCAAAGGTGTGACACCCGGAAAACTTTCTGATTTATTAACTGTGAGAGTTTATTATCACATCCGCTTCTGAATGATGGTCTAACTGTTGGTTAACCAAAGTGTTAATGTTGTTTAAAATACACCACTCTGTCAGTCCACCGTAAGAGCAACAAAAACAAAAACATATCCTAACCGTATCCTTGTGTGATTCGAGTACCAATTGACCACAAACTAATGTACTATTTATATTCCAGTGAGAAATTGTCACTTTTTAAATTTAACCCAATAAAAGTCTAATAATTTGTTACAGGTAGATATGTTTAATTTAAATATAAAATAAATTCACCTTTAGTGTTCACAATGTGACGGGTGCCGTTTGTAGTGATGAACCTACAGCGAATTATCAGCTGAATCTGCAGCTTTGCTTTTAGGAGTTTTATAGTGAGTTTAAACTTGTTGTTTATCTGTACGGTTCACAACTTTACCGTTGTGGTTCACTGTCATCGCCCTCATAGCGTTATAGGAGCATTACACAATTAAGCTACAAGTAATAACATAGCCTTAATGTAACACATGAGATTAGTAAACATGAAAAACGAGAAATTCTTTCATACATTAAATTACTGTTTAACCCTTTCAGCCACTGCAGTCTATCCCTGCTGAGAAGATCATGAAGAAGCCCATCCCTGATGAACACCTGGTCCTGAAGACCACATTTGAGGGCCTCATTCAGAAGTGCTTAGCTGTAGCCACCGACCCTGTGAGTCTGACGGTGATGACAATTCAATTTATCTCCACTTAACTAAGTGAATCACTGGATTCAAACTCTTATTTTATCTTTTCACAGCAAACTAAGAGGAAGCTTGATGATGCCAACAAACGTCTGGAAGCGCTCTACGACAAACTCAGAGAGCAGACGGTGAGTATCCCGCTTGGCTTGGCTTGATTTCTAGGACTATGACAGACAATAATAACTATGAAGAAGAAGAAGAGGAAAAGTAGGAGGAAGAAAAGGATGAAGTTACATTTAAACACCTTTCATGTGACCCAGGGACACTTTACATAAAGAAAACAAGCCAAATAAATAAAGACATAAAAAGGATTTTGGTGAATTTTGATCAAGTTTCTGCCTGGTTTAATGAACAAAGATGATCTGCGAGGTAAAATTAATGTATTTGTCAATGGAGTCTGGTGTCTTTGACGAGAACGATTTAATGGCTGTTTCTAATTGAACAAAAAGGACTTTCCTCTTTAACAAAAAGGTCTATTGTTGTCAGACACTTCAAGATAATCTGAGCATGTCGGTGGCGAAGAAACCCCACTTTTACAAGATTACATTGCAGACCTGGTGCTCTCGTTCAATGCTGGACAAATTTTTAAAATTGTTGTCCCACAATAGTCACACAACAACAAGGAAAAATACTGAAGTTTCCCGATTGGAGAGAACTGGACGCATTTACCAATTTTCTTATATAAAGATTTTTCTCTTCGGTACGAACGAAATCCTTGAGTGGTCCAGATCTGTTGTACGAGTCACTGGTTTTATTGGCAAGAGTATTATTGCCGTCATACACACATATTACAGTTATAGTAAGTTATAGTAAGTTGCTGTCCAATATCCTGTGTCTGACCTGACAGGGTCACCTGTTATTGTGACCTTCACGTCCTTTTGACCCTTTCCCATTTAAGACGTGGACCACTTTTCTTTAGCAATCCACCTCATTTCTGTCACAGTACGGATTGTTGATTATTAAGGCAATAAATCAGATTGCTCAGTAAAATTATTAGTGGGCGTCTTATTCTGAACTAAAATCTGGCTAAATCCCAGGGTTTGGTGAATCTGCCTTGGAACACTTGTGTAACACAAGAGTAAAAGGTTGAGGATAAGAATCAGAAAATGTTCTTGCATGAGGCCCAATGTCTTAAGACAGATCAGAAAAGTACTTGAGAAAGTTTACAAAAAAGGTGTCACAGCTCTGATTTCTCACCAACACTTTTTGCTGCTCTTCTCTTTAGCTCTCTCCCGCCATTGTAGGAGGACTTCATAACATAGCCAGGAGTATAGAGTCCCGATCCTACGGGGAGGGCCTCAACATCCACACCCACATAGTCAGCAACAGCAACTTCAGCGAGACATCAGCGTTCATGCCCGTTCTCAAGGTGGTGCTGACGCAAGCCAACAAACTTGGGGTCTGATCGGGCAGAAAACTCCAAACTCCTCCGAGTCCTTGACTGATGGACGGTGGAGAGCGACTGGTCAGGGGTCGAGCTCGTTTCACAGGGAGCTGCAATTGACTCGCAGCACAAATGATGAAGAATTCTGAGATGTATGAAAATCCTTCTTTGTGCCATTCATGTTTTCTGACACGACTCAAACAAAAGCCATGGTATCAGTCGCACTCAGTGGTGAAAGTAAATTCTGAGCCCTGCGCAAACAGACGCACACAACAAATAAAAGGGCTAGAAACGATTAAATTCAAGTACCACCTTAATCTACCAACTTGCTAACACGTTCCACTAAACATTTGTTTTTAAATCAAACTTGTAGTCATGTGGATTCATGAATGAGTGGATATGCAAAAATACTGTTGAAGTATAATATCACCATAAACACTATCAATCAAAATATAAGAAAGGCACAGTTTCTGCATATTGGATGTACAAATAAATATAAATTAATGTGTACAAACCTAATTTATATACCGGCATTAATCAGGAACGGGGAAAAAATGGGGAAATTTAAGGATATTTTTGTCTATTTGTGTTGAGATAAATAAATCTAGTTAGTTTAAACAAATAAAGCTAATCCTAATGAATTCAGTATTAATAGCAGACTGTTGATACAGCAGTGCAGCATGCTTTGGCTCAAAACTGCGATCATGCAAGCAACAACCATTTCAGAAATATTAGCTTGTTCATCTTTATAGTCTGTCAATGTTTGTGCACTACAACGCTCCCATACCTTTATAATCCATAAATACATAGCATTTTCACTTTAAAGTGCAAAATCATGCTTATATTTTTATTTACATATAAACGCGTCATAACCTGCATGCACTTTGCAGTAGACCTGCAAATGAGGCTACAAAATAGAGAGAGGATAGAGAAGTGAGGCAGCAAGAGACAGAATATGGATTCATTTAAAAACAGGGCATCAGACTGGCCATTAAAACCATTAGTCCAATAATAAAATTGATGCTTGGAGTGCCAGTTTCAAACCCCTATTTCTGCTTTTACTGGCTTACTTTCACCACTGGTGTCACTACATACAACGCATTGGACCAAGATGTCAGTGTGTGGGAAATTTCAATGCAAAGCAATGCAGACGTTTAATGTTGTTTTATTTCATTTTATTAGTTGTTTTTTTTTTGTTCAGTGTAATCATGAAGCTCAGCAGAGTGCAATGGACTTTTAAAAAAAAGATACTGTGCTTTTATGGAATTTTAAAGTTTGCATGCTTAAACAAACGCTAGCAGTCGTCTTTAATGGCATTCGAGGTAATTGTCTGCTAATTAATCAGACCTCAAAGGAAACTGGAAGACTTGTTCCTGATTTTTATTATTTTTATTCCAGCTATGATGAGGGCTGTAGTCTTGAGTGGTCAACGTCAGTTTATGTTGTTAATAAAAGAAAACATGTCTTTGTTTTAAATTGACTACAGGCAATATTTTCAATAAATAGTATTTATTTACAATATGATGTTGTGTGGTTTGGATTTTAGTTTCTTGCTTTTAAATTCATGAAATAAAAAAAGATGTGGGCGGCCAGAAGAAAAGGCCTAAAGCTGCAGTTTGTCTCTGCAAGTACAATTATGACTGTGTCCTTACCGCATTGGTGGGTTCGATTTCACCCTGGGCCATTTGCTTGCATGTCATCCTCTCCTTCTCGCCTCTTTCCTACCATGTTTCAGATTCCAGCTAAATGGCTTTCAGGCTACAGATGTTCTAGGACGTGAAGAGCCAGTGCAAAACATTAGCAAAGTAACTGGATACAGATTGAAACAACTATTAAATTACATTATTTGTCATTAATTTTCCCCTTATATAAATATTTAAATGCAGTTTCAAAGCCTTCTACACGTGGACACAAAATCCTGTAGGAGACATGCTGAAGCTTTTATTTAGTAATTATTTTTGTTGTCCTAAAACAGCCACAAGAGCAGTACTGGGAGGATGTAGTCTAAATGCTCTTTATAGCATGCTAACATGCAATGATATGGTTTACACACAACAGGTATAATGTTTACCATGTTCACCTACATCTTAGTCCAGTGTGTTAGCTTGCTAACATCTGCTAATCTGCACTCAACACAAAGTATAGCTGAGGCTGAAGGGACTGTTGGTAGTAATTCAGGTTTACATGTAAACAAAAATATTGGACAGATAGTGGCGCCAGAGGAAAAGTACAAAATTAAAAAAATATTTTAGTACTCTGGAGGTCAACAAACCAACATTGCATCTCATAATGTATTTTACCTACTTCTTATTGTCATTATTGCCAGAAAGAGCTAAATGTGCCGTATTGTGCCACATTTTATATACTAGAGGAGACCGGGCATGGTTGTAATACTTTTTGATTCAGCAACTATAACTCGCTGAATTCTTTAGTTGGAGTTCTCAAACTTAAAGTACCCAAATTTGTTCACTACAAATGGCACCAATTTAATCCTCTACAAGAATATCACAGACCTCATGAGTTGATGTCAAATCCATGGTGTTATTTTGTGACAACCTACCCCATTACCAGGGTACAGGCTGTAACACATGCTGGGGTAAGTTGTAACAATAAGACAAAAGAAGCCAAAATGGATGTCACACTATATGATATGCTTCAAAAACAGGTATAGTGAAATATAAGAACAACGTTTCACTCTCCCTGTAACAGATTAATGTCTGATGACTCCCGCACATGTAACGTTGTCTACAGCAGTGTTTCCCAACCCTCTCCTGGAGGCACACTAGTCCTGCACAGCTGATTTTACAGCTTTAGCAGTTCATAACAAGATGATCATTTTAATCAGCTGTGTGGGAGCAGGGAGAGATCTAAAACATGCAGGACTAGTGTGCCTCCAGGAGAGGGTTGGGAAACACTCTACAGAATAAGCTTACTTTAAAGCGTACTGTAAGTACCACTAAAATGTACCTAGTTATAGAACATCTCTGTACATCCTTCGGTCTAACTAAAAGAGGTGTGTGTCTGTGTGTGTCAATGTGTGTATATTCTTAATCAGAGTCACAGTCAGTGCTTGAAGTGGGCCGGTACTCACCGGTACGCACTACAAGCACTTCTGTATGTTACTCTTTGGCGAACTGGGACTTTTTCTTCTCACAAGCTGCCTGTCCGCTTCTCTGCCCTCTCCACCGGCGGAGACAGAGCATGGAAAAGATCGAGTGCTGATACACAAGGCAACATGTGAACAACATGTAAATGGGGAGTACTGGTCACAGTGCTGACAAATGAATGCTGGAAACCCTGGAGTGCGGGCTTGGTGAGCCCAGACTGCAAAGGGCACTCTGTAAAATCTTAAAATCAAGAAAGTCCTTAGTTGAATGTATAGAGGATGGTTGTAACACTTTTTAAAGAAGTGTAACAACCCACCCCACCCCAGCCAGTGTTTAGCTAGCTGTATAATTACCATAGTGGTTTGAAATTAGAAAGGAAAAAAATGAATCACATGTTGCCTAAGAAACTACATTTATATCTAATATAAGTCAAGTAATTTTATCTGCAATAGTATAAATACTAAACAAAACATAGTCTTGGTCAGAAAATTTACAATTTACATACATTACACATACATCAGTTTTGTCTCTATATATTCTGAATGTACCTGTTGCCAGACTAAATAACCACCATGCCTGATCGGGGAGGAAGTAAGGAAGTAGGTAAATACTGATATGATCACATGACTCCTATCTTATCTCTAATTGGTGGAATTGATGTTGTTACAACTCTCCCCATGTTACAACCATACCTGGTCTCCCCTATAGCTAATACATTATATCCCTTGTTATTTAAAGAAGGATTTGTACAGCATACATGAAAAAAGCAGCATCAAATTAAACTAATATGTACTGTAGCTGTTTGAGACAATGCTTCAGATAAAATTTCTGCTGTGTATCCAGGAGCCGTCTGTGTTTATCATGGCCAGATAAACCGGTTTGGGGCCCCCGGGACGTTTGCTGTTGAACCGTTGTTGCCTCCGAGTTCCCCACAGAGTAAACTATGGGTGGCAGCTTCATTGTAATTTGCATACACACTCAGGAACCAACCACCATACAGACATAGGCATCTATGTACATTTACCAGTAGTGGAATATAACTGAGTAGCTTGAATATACTCAAGTACTGTCCAAGTCTAAGTCCAATTTTCAGGTACTTGTACTGTACTTGAGTACTTCCTTTGTATGCTACTTTATACTTCTACTCCACCACAATTCAGAGGGAAATATTGTAATTTTTACCTCACAACATTTATGGGACAGCTTTAGTTACTTTTCAGATTCAGATAAATAATACAAAATATAATCAACAAATACATTGTGATGTATTATTATAGGTTAAGCTGCGCAGCAGTATAAATGTTGTAAAATAAGTATTTAAACTTAGCTCTACCAGCTGGAACATAAAAGTGACATACATGTTAATGAATCACTAATTATAATCCAATACTATAATAAATAGTTTTGAAATGGGTCACTCTGCATAAAGAGTACTTTTACTTTTGGTACTAAGTATACTTTGATTCTAATACTTTTGTATGCCAGAACAAGTTATACAGTTAAGATTCAGAATGCAAGACTTTAGCTTATTTTAATAATCCTACTATTACTCGGGTGGAAGATTTATTTGCATTATTTAGTTAAGTAGAAAGAGCAGTACCAGACTGCGAAAAGACTCCATTGCAAGTACTGCATTGAGTACTTAAGAAGTATTATCAGAAAAATGTAGGCTACTTAAAGTATCAAAAGTAAAAGCAGACTACTTTTAATGCTGAAAAATGTGTGTTTTACTGTTTAACATAGCTCTATTGTATTTTTGCATTAGTATTACATTCATATGTAATTAACATTTTACTGCTGTAGTTGGTCGAGATGGAGTTTATATCCTGTTAGGTAGTTTAATATGTTATAAGTACAATTATAAATCGTATAAGGTAGCATAACATGGAAATACTCAAGTATATCACATTAGGATTGGGATCCTGTATTTATTTATTTACAGTTAAAAACCGTGCTGTTATTTTGAAGGAAAGGTGCCCAACCCGGAAGTCTTGTTTCTCGCCAGGAAATAATAATCTCATTACTGTACTGCTACTGATGCCACGACGACATTACGCCTTTAGTGGTGAAAGAAAGAGCGACCGACATTTATTACAGACCTCATTCTACAGAAAAAGTAGATGAGAAGTTCAGGTTTACAGTATTTACAGTCACCGGGACTGAACCACGGAGCTGCGCGCGGTGATCCACAGCACGGACAGGTGTTGTTTACCACAGGTATGTTTACGAATAACCTGTAAACAGAGTTCCTACCCTCAGTGTTTACATACACGTGCTGAGGTGTTGTGCTCCGCTGTTGGTGCCTGACCGTGGTAAACCGCTCACTTCCTGTATTGTCATTACTGCCTGAAATGCTGATGTTGACATGTTTATCTATTTTTAATTAAATATATGAATAAACAACTTGTTCTTCTGTGGTGTCAGAGGAGAGAAGATGTGGAACTGCAGCCCCTGGGCTCTTCTACCTCCCATCTACTCTGTGTTCACTGCTGCTGGACTGTGGGTGGTGTAAGTAATTTCAGGACTATCTTTCAGTTTGACAGCAGAACAGCTCAGTTGAAGTAAAACCCACATCTCAAGCTTTTTTTGAGGGCCTCCTATAATATTTTGTATAGTGTGCTCAAGTATAAATTTTGTGTCAGTGTGGTTCTGCTGTGGCAGGAAGCTTTGGACAGGAGTCAAACAGGTTTCTTCATCTGCAAAGTTTAAAAAAAAGTTTTTGAGCCAACAAAAAGACTACAGAGACACTCAAAAAGACTACAAAGAGACGCTAAATGACTACAAAAAGATGCAAAACCATTTTGAAAAGAGGCAAAACAATACAAAGCGACAAAAAAAGGCAAACAACTGAAAAGAGGCTAAACAAATACAAAGCGACAAAAAAAGGCAAACAACTGAAAAGAGGCTAAACAAATACAAAGCGACAAAAAAAGGCAAACAACTGAAAAGAGGCTAAACAAATACAAAGCGACAAAAAAAGGCAAACAACTGAAAAGAGGCTAAACAAATACAAAGCGACAAAAAAAGGCAAACAACTGAAAAGAGGCTAAACAACAATTAGTAAAGAGACATTAAATTATAATTGTATACATCTTTATTATTTGTCATTTTAATAGATACTTTGTAGCTGTTCGCCATGAGGTGATAGCACCCCTGGGTTCAAAATACAGGTAAGAATTAAACAATATTATGTGAAGCAAATGATTACTTTTGTATATTTGGATTAAACTTATCTTTTTCTATTTTTAGGAGAAGAAATGGATCCTTTTATCCTCCGTACATTAGGTACATACTCACTGTCTTTTTAACAATAAAAGCATTTTATTATTGCATATAATTGTTGTAAATAATCTTTATTTCAGAGCAAATACAAATGTCCGCCTTTTTTAGTATTGCAGGCAACTCCCCTCCGGCCAGCTGCATCTTCAGCGAGGTCATGAACTTGGCTGCATTTGTGGGTAAGACTAGTGTTGATCACTTATAACACAAGATCTGACAAACACTTATATTTAAAGGAAGAAACCGACAATATTGTACATTTTTGAAAAGGGTTCTTCTATGTTACAGGGTTCATCATTGCCGTCCTCAGATACCTTCAGCTCAAACAGAGAATAGACAAACCGTGGCTGAACGTCAGTAGTCTGGTGGTTTTCTCTATCGGCTGCTTTGGAATGACTCTTGTAGGAAACTTCCAGGTAACGTGCACCGCTGACACATACATGACAAGTTTATAAGCCAGTTTTTAGTTTATAGATGAACTCCCCTGCAGGTTCACTAACAGAGATGTGACAGGTAAAGAGTGAAAACATTTATTGAGTTTGGTTTTAGATGGGGCAGCGTTAATTAGTTAAATTACTTAATATTACCAGCTGTATTTATTTATTATGTATATATTATATATTACCTTACTTATTTTTAACATTGATTTCATACATGTATGAACTATTGTGACATGTGTGGTTTTGTCTGTGTATGTATTGTCTTGTCTGCGAAGCCACAAGAAAGATTTCTCCTCGGAGCTAATAAAGTTAATCTAATCAAGGGCTTTTCAGAGTGTGAGGAGGGCCTCCCCAGGGGGGTCCAAACAGTTTCAGGGGAGGCTCAGTGAATGGAAGTGAAGCAATACTACATTACTTAGTGCATTAGTCATCAAAAGGAGATCACATAGAATAGCCTACATGAGTGAGAGTTCAGGGATACAGAGGTTTTTGGGAACTGTTTCCCACCATCAGAGTCAGAAAATAATAAATGCCTTAGGACAGATATTTTTTTTTAACTATTTGGTGTAGTCAGAAGTTATGTCAAACAGTAATATTAGGCTATTTTGGCTCAAATGTTGAGTGTCAAGTAATATAATCATGATCCCAGAGGCATCCAGGAATTGAGTGAAACCTCTGGCGAAACTTACCAAGTAAACTAAAGATGTGGTGAAGGGGCGCCGATTCTACCTTGTCTCAGGGGAGGCTCGCGGTCTCAGACTTTGAAAACCCGTGATCTAATCTAATCTAGATTTTCACTGAGGAGATGATCCACAACTTCGGCACCTTAATGACATTTGGGCTGGGGGTGCTGTTCTGCTGGGTGCAGTCCTACATCACCCTGAGAGTTAACATAGAGAATGAGGGGAGGATGGCCAGCATCATTCGCTTCCTGCTGTCTGGATCCGTCACTGTGTGCATGATACTCTGTATCCTTTTACTCAGACCTGCTTAACAGAGTAATGAACATATTTAAAAATGCATTGACTGACTGCAACAGCTTCTCCCCCCAAGCTGTCAGACTTTTGAATACTCAGCTGACATCCACTGCATGAGCAACAAGCACATGTACATATCTTACATTATGCACATACTGTCCACTTAATGCAAATGTTCATGCTGTTACAGCACTTCCGCACTTTTTACATACGGTTATTACTACTGTTAAGTACTTCTGATGTTCCTAATATTTAAGTATACATATACAGATAAGGCGCACGTACTTGAAAAACAGGTTGAACTACGCTAGGGCTGGACGATATAACCATATTAGCGATATCTTTCAATATCGATAATTATCACGATAAGTATCAAATTGTTATTTCTTTAGAGATTAAAGGCTGATTTTTGCTCCTGAGTGAAAATTGAAGAAGCCTGATGGTTAATTTAATAGAACATTAAATACAATTAAGATAAAATCTTTGTCAACAAATATGCATGAGTAAAATTAAGTAAAAGCTTTTTTCAGTCCTTTTTCCTCAACAAAATAAACATCTTAATAAAAAGTCCTAATTCGTGTATGATTCAAGTGAATAAAATCAAACATTTATTGAATATTTATTAAACATTTGTTAAATTAAAACCTTACCGTAACAGATCAGCTCTGTCTCATCCCAGTGTCAGTTGCTGTCTTGTCTTGTAAGTTGAATTACTGTGATTTTGTTTTTAGCACCTTGGACCGTGAGAAATGGCGCTTCATTTATTTGTATACTCGGGTTTAAAGGGCCTTTTCTTGTAAAGATATTCAAAGCAGAACCATCACGTATTTGACATTTTACTTGCCGATTAATCCTAAACTTATCATTTCTGCTCTAAAATAATATACAGTGCATTTATGAAAAGGAACAGTTTTGGGAAATACCCTTATTCGCTTTCTTGCTGAGGGTTAGATCATTAGATCAATAACACTCTTATGTCTGGGCGGTAAAATACGAAGCTTTACTCAGCAACCGGTTAGCTTACCTTAGGATAAAGACTGCAAAGAATTATTAGAGGTGCACGTAGGTAGATGTTGTTATCTTTAGATAGAGCCTGGCTAGATGTTTCCTCCTTTTTCCAGGCCTTATGCTAAGCTAAGCTAACTGGCTGCTGACTCATATTTAGGGTACAGATATGGCAGTGGTTGTATTTCAACCAATCAGAAGCAGGAGCTAATTGAGGATGGACTTTACTGTATATCTGCCCAGTTCTGTAAGTGAATCCCACTTTATTAAACTAGATGCACATAGTGATAGCAGAATATGAGTGTGTCATTTCACAGGTTGCTATTATTCCTTAACTCACCTGTTGCAGACTTCTGCCTCATGTCTCAGCGCCTCCACATGCAAGCAGCTCAGTGTCAGTGGGCGCTGGTCATGTTCTTCCTCGTCTTCCTCGGCACTTTTGCCATCGAGTTCCGTCACAGCCGCTTTCGCACAGTGTGCACAGACAATTTTGGGCGTGCAGTTGGCCTATCGCGGTCTGAAGTGTCCGGGCACCAGACGGACCAACTGTAGGGGTGTGACACGGACTCGAGATCCAAAGGTGTAACTGCACGAGACGACGCATGTATCTGCAACATGCTTTAAGATTATTTAGATGCATTTATTCCATCTGAACAAGCTGCAAACTGTTACACTGCTGTTACCAGTGATAATCACCACCACATGTATTCATGTTTGACTTGTTACATATTATTTTTTTATCTACAAGTATTTAGCTTTTCTTAAAAGCTTCAGCAGAAATCTGTTATCAATCCTTTTGCTTTGTATGCAACTTCGTTTTGGTAAATTGGTTTTACCGTTTCCGAACAATTGTTTTTATACTATTACAAACTTCTAGATTATTTTTGTATCTTTTCAAATGTTTTAGTTTTGGGGGATTGTGTGACTATGGATGTTATGAATTTCATGTAGGTTTGCACACAACGCTGTCAGTATCAATAAAAATACAGCAAAATGTGGTCAGTGAGTTTGTGGAACATTGCTTCTAACCTCTCTGGGAAAATCACATTTTACAGTTAAAAACAGTATGTTTTAGGTTTATTTTAAGACTGATTTGACTACTTTCAGGCAAATAAAATAACTAAAAGGACATATCTACCAGAATTTGCCAGCAGCCAGTTAGCTTAGCATAAAGCTATATATGAAGCTATTGCTACCAGCACAGTTGACTTAGCTTAGCATAACCACTTACCAGCTACAGATAGGCTCTGTCCAAAGAAAATCCACCTACCAGCACACCTAAAGCTCACTAAATAATAGTTTCTTTAAATGTAATAATAATTTATCTGATTTCTTGCAGAGACTTTCTGTCTAACTATTGAGAAGAAAGCAAATAATCCAAAATGTTGGCACATAAAATGGAAACTAGTGTCTGTGTGGCTCAATAGCAATAATAAAGATATCTGAGAAACTTATTTTAGGAGTTCTGTGAATTAACCTTTTAGCCATTTCTGTCAGTCAAACGTGTTTTTCCAGCTTTTCCATTACTGGGAACGTCAACTTATTTTTTGCCGTACAGTCTAACAAACATTTGGACAGAGGGAGTAGACAGACTTCTGTGTGAGACAAGGCATTTATTGGAAGGAAGTTTTTAGATATCAATTCCTGAATTATACCAATTATTATTTCACACACAAATCATCAGTTTGGCAATATTCTTAAGGTAACTTTCCAACACCAACATTACAGATGTTCAACGAGGATGGCACATTTAAATAGACACCGTTCACCTTCGAGGGGGACTAGTTTAAGACATTTGAACAAAGTTTAAAATGAGAACTTTCTGTCAGCGGCAGGAGCGCATCTAAAGACTGCAGTTCTACTTTCTAAAACATTAACAGTTCGATCACTGGATAAAACTTCACACGTCTGCATGTGTAGAGGGAGAAAACAGCACATGAATGGAAAACGTCTACAAAACAGTGAGAAATACTACATACATACATACATACAGTCGGAAAGTTTTGATCAACATCGGAGACGTTCAGAACTGGCAACCGAATACGGTTCATCGAAAAGGTAAAAAGGTAACTTTACAGCTCATGTGCAGTTTGCTTCAGGCGTGTAGCTTCTTTTAGCTACAGCGTTTCCGTTCTCTGCCCAGTCATTCAAATGAGAGTGATGTTTGAGTTCCTATTTCGCTCCGTAGATCTGTTTCCACACATGTGAAAGGCATCCTGAAAGACCTGGATAGATTCCTACAGGCTGGGACTTCAGCAGCCCTGCTCGTGGCTAACCGCAGTCCCAGCAGCATCTCCTACACTTCGTCAAACTGTGAAGTGGAACAAACAAAAAAACACCAGAGTTGCAAAAAAAAAGGGCGTGGGGGATGATGGTGGTGGTGGTTGGGTGGGGGCAAAGAAGAGAAGGAACATATTATGAAAAAGAAGTCAGAAGTTCTCCCCTTCTTCCTCCGCGCTCTGTGTTAAGCACGTCCCTTCAGTTCAAGTTGGCTAAAGGATGTAATGAGGTTATAGTGGGCCCTCTCGTCATCTGTCAGCTCCATGTTTCCAGGCCTGACCACCACCGCCACGTTCACCCCGGCGTCTTCGGCTGCTTTAGCCTCTGCAAGGACAAATCCACGAGTGTATGTATAGATTCAATTTAATCCCACATTAATAGAGCCGAACTGGAAAGTCAAATGCATTTAGATTTTTTTGTCAAAAAAAAAAAAAAGTCAAAAGCTGGTCTTACTTCAAAAATGTTGACCAATATTAATTCTTCTGCGTCGAGTGTATGCACATAGCCATCGTGAACATTTACACTTACACGTTAGTGTCTGTGTCGCTCTCCAATTACACCGCCAAATGGCTAGTTGTTCTATGTTTCACTGTGTCTTCACAGCTGTTTTGAGTTTAGCCACTGTTCTTGTTGTTGTAGGCTACCACAAACAACGGCGACGGAAACTTGGCAGATCATGTTGTGGTCAGCATCGCTGTGTGCGTCAGGCTACAGCGTACGGTACGGCGTAAGTTACGGCATAGGATACGTGGCTACGTGTAGGCTATGGTGTAGATTCGACGCAGAAGTAGAAATTGGCCTTTAATGCTATGGAGCAATGTTTTTATGTGTGGGTCCCTGTTTTGTTTCAGTCAATGGCGTCACGCTATTCCACTGATCAACAGGTGGTGCTAATGTGTCAATAAACAAACTAATGCGCCAAAAAAGGCGCGAAAGAAGACGATTGCAAGCCAGTAAACGGGATGTAAACAATGCGCTAAATGCTAATATCAGGATGCTAATATCCTTATTATAATAATGCTAGCATGATAATGTATAGCAGGTATAAAGTTTAGCGTGTTA